>NC_092271.1:3447187-3474687 GCF_036320965.1 Panulirus ornatus | reverse complement strand
ATATTTCTTTTTTTTTTTTATACTTTGTCGCTGTCTCCCGCGTTTGCGAGGTAGCGCAAGGAAACAGACGAAAGAAATGGCCCAACCCACCCCCATACACATGTATATACATACGTCCACACACGCAAATATACATACCTACACAGCTTTCCATGGTTTACCCCAGACGCTTCACATGCCTTGATTCAATCCACTGACAGCACGTCAACCCCGGTATACCACATCGCTCCAATTCACTCTATTCCTTGCCCTCCTTTCACCCTCCTGCATGTTCAGGCCCCGATCACACAAAATCTTTTTCACTCCATCTTTCCACCTCCAATTTGGTCTCCCTCTTCTCCTTGCTCCCTCCACCTCCGACACATATATCCTCTTGGTCAATCTTTCCTCACTCATCCTCTCCATGTGCCCAAACCACTTCAAAACACCCTCTTCTGCTCTCTCAACCACGCTCTTTTTATTTCCACACATCTCTCTTACCCTTACGTTACTCACTCGATCAAACCACCTCACACCACACATTGTCCTCAAACATCTCATTTCCAGCACATCCATCCTCCTGCGCACAACTCTATCCATAGCCCACGCCTCGCAACCATACAACATTGTTGGAACCACTATTCCTTCAAACATACCCATTTTTGCTTTCCGAGATAATGTTCTCGACTTCCACACTTTCTTCAAGGCTCCCAGAATTTTCGCCCCCTCCCCCACCCTATGATCCACTTCCGCTTCCATGGTTCCATCCGCTGCCAGATCCACTCCCAGATATCTAAAACACTTCACTTCCTCCAGTTTCTCTCCATTCAAACTCACCTCCCAATTGACTTGACCCTCAACCTTACTGTACCTAATAACCTTGCTCTTATTCACATTTACTCTTAACTTTCTTCTTCCACACACTTTACCAAACTCAGTCACCAGCTTCTGCAGTTTCTCACATGAATCAGCCACCAGCGCTGTATCATCAGCGAACAACAACTGACTCACTTCCCAAGCTCTCTCATCCCCAACAGACTTCATACTTGCCCCTCTTTCCAAAACTCTTGCATTTACCTCCCTAACAACCCCATCCATAAACAAATTAAACAACAGAGGTATAAGTTTGTTGAGTATTCCTGGTAAATTATATGGGAGGGTATTGATTGAGAGGGTGAAGGCATGTACAGAGCATCAGATTGGGGAAGAGCAGTGTGGTTTCAGAAGTGGTAGAGGATGTGTGGATCAGGTGTTTGCTTTGAAGAATGTATGTGAGAAATACTTAGAAAAGCAAATGGATTTGTATGTAGCATTTATGGATCTGGAGAAGGCATATGATAGAGTTGATAGAGATGCTCTGTGGAAGGTATTAAGAATATATGGTGTGGGAGGAAAGTTGTTAGAAGCAGTGAAAAGTTTTTATCGAGGATGTAAGGCATGTGTACGTTTAGGAAGAGAGGAAAGTGATTGGTTCTCAGTGAATGTAGGTTTGCGGCAGGGGTGTGTGATGTCTCCATGGTTGTTTAATTTGTTTATGGATGGGGTTGTTAGGAAGGTAAATGCAAGAGTTTTGGAAAGAGGGGCAAGTATGAAGTCTGTTGGGGATGAGAGAGCTTGGGAAGTGAGTCAGTTGTTGTTCGCTGATGATACAGCGCTGGTGGCTGATTCATATATATATATATATATATATATATATATATATATATATATATATATATATATATATATATATATATATATATATATATATATATATACATATATATATATATATATATATATATATATATATATATATATATATATATATTTATATATATATATTTATATATATATATATATATATATATATATATATATATATATATATAAATATATATATATATATATATATATATATATATATTTATATATATATATATATATATATATATATATATATATATATATATATATATATATATATATATATATATATATATATATATATATATATATATATATATATATATATATATATATATATATATATATATATATATATATATATATATATATATATATATATATATTCCTCACGCATTTCTCACGTGTCGCAGAAGGCGACTAAAGGGGACGGGAGCGGGGGGGACAGAAACCCTCCCCTCCTTGCATTTTAACTTTCTAAAAGGGGAAACAGAAGAAGGAGTCACGCGAGGAGTGCTCATCCTCCTCGAAGGCTCAGATTGGGGTGTCTAAATGTGTGTGGATGTAACCAAGATGAAAAAAAAGGAGAGATAGGTAGTATGTATGAGGAAAGGAACCTGGATGTTTTGGCTCTGAGTGAAACGAAGCTAAAGGGTAAAGGGGAAGAGTGGTTTGGGAATGTCTTGGGAGTAAAGTCAGGGGTTAGTGAGAGGACAAGAGCAAGGGAAGGAGTAGCACTACTCCTGAATCAGGAGTTGTGGGAGTATGTGACAGAGTGTAAGAATGTAAATTCTAGATTGATATGGGTAAAACTGGAAGTTGATGGAGAGAGATGGGTGATTATTGGTGCATATGCACCTGGGCATGAGAAGAAAGATCATGAGAGGCAAGTGTTTTGGGAGCAGCTGAATGAGTGTGTTAGTGGTTTTGATGCACAAGACCGGGTTATAGTGATGGGTGATTTGAATGCAAAGGTGAGTAATGTGGCAGTTGAGGAAATAATTGGTATACATGGAGTGTTCAGTGTTGTAAATGGAAATGGTGAAGAGCTTGTAGATTTATGTGCTGCAAAAGGACTGGTGATTGGGAATACCTGGTTTAAAAAGCGAGATATACATAAGTATACGTATGTAAGTAGGAGAGATGGCCAGAGAGCGTTATTGGATTACGTGTTAATTGATAGGCGCACGAAAGAGAGACTTTTGGATGTTAATATGCTGAGAGGTGCAACTGGAGGGATGTCTGATCATTATCTTGTGGAAGCAAAGGTGAAGATTTGTGAGGGTTTTCAGAAAAGAAGAGAGAATGTAGGGGTGAAGAGAGTGGTGAGAGTAAGTGAGCTTGGGAAGGAGACTTGTGTGAGGAAGTACCAGGAGAGACTGAGTACAGAATGGAAAAAGGTGAGAACAAAGGAGGTAAGGGGAATGGGGGAGGAATGGAATGTTTTTAGGGAAGCAGTGATGGCTTGCGCAAAAGATGCTTGTGGCATGAGAAGCGTGGGAGGTGGGGTGATTAGATAAGGTAGTGAATAGTGGGGTGAAGAAGTAAGATTATTAGTGAAAGAGAAGAGAGAGGCATTTGAACGATTTTTGCAGGGGAAAAATGCAAATGAGTGGGAGAGGTATAAAAGAAAGAGGCAGGAGGTCAAGAGAAATGTGCAAGAGGTGAAAAAGAGGGCGAATGAGAGTTGGGGTGAGAGAGTATCATTAAATTTCAGGGAGAATAAAAAGATTCTTTTTAAGGAGGTAAATAAAGTGCGTAAGACAAGGGAGCAAATGGGAACTTCAGTGAAGGCCGCAAATGGGGAGGTGATAACAAGTAGTGGTGATGTGAGAAGGAGATGGAGTGAGTATTTTGAAGGTTTGTTGAATGTGTTTGATGATAGAGTGGCAGATGTGGGGTGTCTTGGTCGAGGTGGTGTGCAAAGTGAGAGGGTTAGGGAAAATGATTTGGTAAAGAGAGAAGAGGTAGTAAAACCTTTACGGAAGATGAAAGCCGGCAAAGCAGCAGGTTTGGATGGCATTGCAGTGGAATTTCTTAAAAAGGGGGTGACTGTATTGTTAACTGGTTGGTAAGGTTATTTAACGTATGTATGATTCATGGTGAGGGGCCTGAGGATTGGCGGAATGCTTGCATAGTGCCGTTGTACAAAGGCAAAGGGGATAAGAGTGAGTGCTCAAATTACAGAGGTATAAGTTTGTTGAGTATTCCTTGTAAATTATATGGTAGGGTATTGATTGAGAGGGTGAAGGCATGTACAGAGCATCATATTGGGGAAGAGCAGTATGGTTTCAGAAGTGGTAGAGGATGTGTGGATCAGGTGTTTGCTTTGAAGAATGTATGTGAGAAATACTTAGAAAAACAAATGGATTTGTATGTAGCTTTTATGGATCTGGAAAAGGCATATGATAGAGTTGACAGAGATGCTCTGTGGAAGGTATTAAGAATATATGGTGTGGGAGGCAAGTTGTTAGAAGCAGTGAAAAGTTTTTATCGAGGATGTAAGGCATGTGTACGTGTAGGAAGAGAGGAAAGTGATTGGTTCTCAGTGAATGTAGGCTTGCGGCAAGGGTGTGTGATGTCTCCATAGTTATCTAATTTGTTTATGGAAGGGATTGTTAGGGAGGTGAATGCAAGAGTTTTGGAAAGAGGGGCAAGTATGTAGTCTGTTGTGGATGAGAGAGCTTGGGAAGTGAGTCAGTTGTTGTTCGCTGATGATACAGCGCTGGTGGCTAATTCATGTGAGAAATTGCAGACGCTGGTGACTGAATTTGGTAAAGTGTGTGAAAGAAGAAAGTTAAAAGTAAATGTGAATAAGAGGAAGGTTATTAGGTACAGTAGGGTTGAGGGTCAAATCAATTGGGAGGTAAGTTTGAATGGAGAAAAACTGGAGGAGGTAAAGTGTTTTAGATATCTGGGAGTGGATCTGGCAGCGGATGGAACCATGGAAGCGGAAGTGGATCATAGGGTGGTGGAGGGGGCGAAAATTCTGGGGGCCTTGAAGAATGTGTGGAAGTCGAGAACATTATCTCGGAAAGCAAAAATGGGTATGTTTGAAGGAATAGTGGTTCCAACAATGTTGTATGGTTGCGAGGCGTGGACTATGGATAGAGTTGTGCGCAGGAGGATGGATGTGCTGGAAATGAGATGTTTGAGGACAATGTGTTATGTGAGGTGGTTTGATCGAGTGAGTAACGTAAGGGTAAGAGAGATGTGTGGAAATAAAAAGAGCGTGGTTCAGAGAGCAGAAGAGGGTGTTTTGAAGTGGTTTGGGCACATGGAGAGAATGAGTGAGGAAAGATTGACCAAGAGGATATATGTGTCGGAGGTGGAGGGAACGAGGAGAAGAGGGAGACCAAATTGGAGGTGGAAAGATGGAGTGAAAAAGATTTTGTGTGATCGGGGCCTGAACATGCAGGAGGGTGAAAGGAGGGCAAGGAATAGAGTGAATTGGAGCGATGTGGTATACCGGGGTTGACGTGCTGTCAGTGGATTGAATCAAGTCATGTGAAGCGTCTGGGGTAAACCATGGAAAGTTGTGTAGGTATGTATATTTGCGTGTGTGGACGTATGTATATACATGTGTATGGGGGGGGGGTAGGGCCATTTCTTTCGTCTGTTTCCTTGCGCTACCTCGCAAACGCGGGAGACAGCGACAAAGTAAAAAAAAAAAAAAAGAAACATATATATATATATATATATATATATATATATATATATATATATATATATATATATATATATATATATATATATATATATACATATATGTATATATATATATACATATATATATATATATATATATATATATATATATATATATATATATATATATATATATATATATATATATATATATATATATATGTATATATATGTATATATATATATATATATATATATATATATATATATATATATATATATATATATATATATATATATATATATATATATATATATATATATATATATATATATATATATATATATATATATATATATATATATATATATATATATATATATATATATATATATATATATATATATATATATATATATAAATATATATATATATATATATATATATATATATATATATATATATATATATATATATATATATATATATATATATATATATATATATATATATATATATATATATATATATATATATATATATATATATATATATATATATTTCATCCCAGGGGATAAGGGAGAAAGAATACTTCTCACCCATTCCTCACGTGTCGTAGAAGTCGACTAAAGTGGACGGGAGCGAGCGGCCAGAAACCTTCCCCTCCTTGTATTTTAACTTTCTAAAAGGGGAAACAGAAGAAGGAGTCACGCGAAGAGTGCTCCTCCTCCTCGAAGGCTCAGACTGGGGTGTCTAAATGTGTGTGGATGTAACCAAGATGAGAAAAAAGGAGAGATAGGTAGTATGTTTGAGGAAAGGAACCTGGATGTTTAGGCTCTGAGTGAAACGAAGCTTAAGGGTAAAGGGGAATAGTGGTTTCGAAATGTCTTGGGAGTAAAGTCAGGGGTTAGTGAGAGGACAAGAGCAAGGGAAGGAGTAGCACTACTCCTGAAACAGGAGTTGTGGGAGTGTGTGACAGAGTGTACGAAAGTAAATTCTAGATTGATATGGGTTAAACTGAAAGTTGATAGAGAGAGATGGGTGATTATTGGTGCATATGCACCTGGGCATGAGAAGAAAGATCATGAGAGGCAAGTGATTTGGGAGCAGCTGAATGAGTGTGTTAGTGGTTTTGATGCACAAGACCGGGTTATAGTGATGGGTGATTTGAATGCAAAATTGATTAATATGGCAGTTGAGGAAATAATTGATATACAGGGGGTGTTCAGTGTTGTAAATGAAAATGGTGAAGAGCTTGTAGATTTATGTGCTGAAAAAGGACTGGTGATTGGGAATACCTGGTTTAAAAAGCGAGATATACATAAGTATACATATGTAAGTAGGAGAGATGGCCAGAGAGCTTTATTGGATTATGTGTTAATTGATAGGCGCGCGAAAGAGAGACTTTTGAATGTTAATGTGCTGAGAGGTGCAACTAGAGGGATGTCTGATCATTATCTTGTGGAGGCGAAGGTGAAGATTTGTATGGGTTTTCAGAAAAGAAGAGACAATTTTGGGGTGAAGAGAGTGGTGAGAATAAGTGAATTTGGAAAGGAGACTTGTGTGAGGAAGTACCAGGAGAGACTGAGTACAGAATGGAAAAAGGTGAGAACAAAGGAGGTAAGGGGAGTGGGGGAGGAATGGGATGTAATTAGGGAAGGAGTGATGGTTTGCACAAAAGATGCTTGTGGCATGAGAAGCGAGGGAGGTGGGCTGACTTGAAAGGGTAGTGAGTGGTGGGATGAAGAAGTAACATTATTAGTGAAAGAGAAGAGAGAGGCGTTTGGACGGTTTTTGCAGGGAAATAATGCAAATGAGTGGGAGATGTATAAAAGAAAGAGGCAGGAGGTCAAGAGGAAGGTGCAAGAGGAGAAAAAGAGGGCAAATGAGAGTTGGGGTGAGAGAGTATCATTAAATTTTAGGGAGTATGAAAAGATGTTCTGGAAGGAGGTAAATAAAGTGCGTAAGACAAGGTAGCAAATGGGAACTTCAGTGAAGAGGGCTAATGGGGAGGTGATAACAAGTAGTGGTGATGTGAGAAGGAGATGGAGTGAGTATTTTGAAGGTTTGTTGAATGTGTTTGATGATAGAGTGGCAGATATAAGGTGTTTTAGTCGAGATGGTGTGCAAAGTGAGAGGGTTAGGGAAAATGATTTGGTAAACAGAGAAGAGGTAGTAAAAGCTTTGTGGAAGATGAAAGCTGGCAAGGCAGCAGGTTTGGATGGTATTGCAGTGGAATTTATTAAAAAAGCGGGTGACTGTATTGTTGACTGGTTGGTAAGGTTTTTTAATGTATCTATGATTCATGGTGAGGTGCCTGAGGATTGGAGGAATGGTTGCAAAGTGCCATTGTACAAAGTCAAAGGGGGATAAGAGTGAGTGCTCAAAATACAGAGGTATAAGTTTGTTGAGTATTCCTGGTAAATTATATGGGAGGGTATTGATTGAGAGGGTGAAGGCATGTACAGAGTATCAGACTGGGGAAGAGCAGTGTGGTTTCAGAAGTGGTAGAGGATGTGTGGATCAGGTGTTTGCTTTGAAAAATGTATGTGGGAAATACTTGGAAAGAGGATGAATTTGTATGTAGCATTTATGGATCCGGAAAAGGCATATGATAGAGTTGATAGAGATGCTCTGTGGAAGGTATTAAGAATAAATGGTGTGGGAGGCAAGTTGTTAGAAGCAGTGAAAAGTTTTTATCGAGGATGTAAGGCATGTGTACGTGTAGGAAGAGAGGAAAGTGATTGGTTCTCAGTGAATGTAGGCTTGCGGCAGGGGTGTGTGATGTCTCCATGGTTGTTTAATTTGTTTATGGATGGGGTTGTTAGGGAGGTGAATGCAAGATTTTTGGAAAGAGGGGCAAGAATAAAGTCTGTTGTGGATGAGAGAGCTTGGGAAGTGAGTCAGTTGTTGTTCGCTGATGATACAGCGCTGGTGGCTGATTCATGTGAGAAAATGCAGAACTTGGTGACTGAGTTTGGTAATGTGTGTGAAAGAAGAAAGTTAAGAGTAAATGTGAATAAGAGCAAGGTTATTAGGTACAGTAGAGTTGAGGGTCAAGTCAATTGGTAGGTAAGTTTGAATGGAGAAAAACTGGAGGAAGTGAAGTGTTTTAGATATCTGGGAGTGGATCTGGCAGCGGATGGAACCATGAAAGCGGAAGTGAATCATAGGGTGGGGGAGGGAGCGAGAATTCTGGGAGCCTTGAAGAATGTTTGGAAGTCGAGAACATTACCTCGGAAAGCAGAAATGGGTATGTTTGAAGGAATAGTGGTTCCAACAATGGTATATGGTTGCGAGGCGTGGGCTATGGATAGAGTTGCGCGCAGGAGGGTGTATGTGCTGGAAATGAGATGTTTGAGTACAATATGTGGCGTGAGTTTGTTTGATCGAGTAAGTACTGTTAGGGTGAGAGAGATGTATGGAAATAAAAAGAGTGTGGTTTAGAGAGCAGAAGAGGGTATTTTGAAATGGTTTGGTCACATGGAGAGAATGAGTGAGGAAAGATTGACCTAGAGGATATATGTGTCAGAAGTGGAGGTAACGAGGAGAAGTGGGAGACCAGATTGGAGGTGGACAGAAGGAGTGAAAAAGATTTTGAGTGATCGGGGCCTGAACATTCAGGAGGGTGAAAGGCGTGCAAGGAATAGAGTGTATTGGAACGAAGTGGTATACTGGGGTCGACGTGCTTTAAATGGATTGAACCAGGCATGTGAAGCGTCTGGGGTAAACCACGGAAAGTTCTGTGGGTCCTGGATGTGGAAAAGGAGCTGTGGTTTCGGTGCATTATTGCATGACAGCTAGAGACTGAGTGTTGTCTTTTCCTAGCGCTACCTCACGCACATGAGGCGGGAGGTGTTTCTCATTTCATGTTTGGCGAGGTGGCGACGGGAAGGAATAAGGGCAGACGGTATGAATTATGTATATGTGTATATATGTATATTTCTGTGTGTGTATATATATATATGTATACGTTGAGATGTATAGATATGTATATGTGCTGTGTGTGGACCTGTATGTATATTCATGTGTATGTGGATGGGTTGGGCCATTCTTTCGTCTGTTTCCTTGCTCTACCTCGCTAACGTGGGAGACAGCGAGAGCGTATAATAGAAAATGACAATAATAATGATAATGATAATATATATATATTTTTTTTTTTTTTGCTTTGTCGCTGTCTCCCGCGTTTGCGAGGTAGCGCAAGGAAACAGACGAAAGAAATGGCCAAACCAACCCCCATACACATGTATATACATACGTCCACACACGCAAATATACATACCTACACAGCTTTCCATGGTTTACCCCAGACGCTTCACATGGCCTGATTCAATCCACTGACAGCACGTCAACCCCGGTATACCACATCGATCCAATTCACTCTATTCCTTGCACGCCTTTCACCCTCCTGCATGTTCAGGCCCCGATCACTCAAAATCTTTTTCACTCCATCTTTCCACCTCCAATTTGGTCTCCCACTTTTCCTCGTTCCCTCCACCTCCGACACATATATCCTCTTGGTCAATCTTTCCTCACTCATTCTCTCCACGTGACCAAACCATTTCAAAACACCCTCTTCTGCTCTCTCAACCACACTCTTTTTATTTCCACACATCTCTCTTATCCTTACATTACTTACTCGATCAAACAACCTCACACCACATATTGTCCTCAAACATCTCATTTCCAGCACATCCACCCTCCTGCGCACAACAATATCCATAGCCCACGCCTCGCAACCATACAACATTGTTGGAACCACTATTCCTTCAAACATACCCATTTTTGCTTTCTGAGATAATGTTCTCGACTTCCAAACATTCTTCAAGGCTCCCAGAATTCTCGCCCCCTTCCCCACCCTATGATTCACTTCCGCTTTCATGGTTCCATCCGCTGCCAGATCCACTCCCAGATATCTAAAACACTTTACTTCATCCAGTTTTTCTCCATTCAAACTTACCTCCCAATTGACTTGACCCTCAACGCTACTGTACCTAATAACCTTGCTCTTATTCACATTCACTCTTAACTTTCTTCTTTCACACACTTTACCAAACTCAGTCACCAGCTTCTGCAGTTTCTTACATGAATCAGCCACCAGCGCTGTACCATCAGCGAACAACACCTGACTCACTTCCTAAGCTCTCTAATCCACAACAGACTGAATACTTGCCCCTCTTTCCAAAACTCTTGCATTCACCTCCCTAACAACCCCATCCATAAACAAATTAAACAGCCGTGGAGACATCACACACCCCTGCCGCAAACCTACATTCACTGAGAACCAATCACTTTTCTCTCTTCCTACACGTACACATGCCTTACATCCTCGATAAAAACTTTTCACTGCTTCTAACAACTTTCCTCCCAAACCAATTATTCTTAAAACCTTCCACAGAGCATCTCTATCAACTCTATCATATGCCTTCTCCAGATCCATAAATGCTACATACAAATCCATTTGTTTTTCTAAGTATTTCTCACATACATTCTTCAGAGCAAACACCTAATCCACATATCCTCTACCACTTCTGAAACCATACTGCTCTTCCCCAATATGATGCTCTGTACATGCCTTCACCCTCTCAATCAATACCCTCCCATATAATTTACCAGGAATACTCAACAAACTTATACCTCTGTAATTTGAGCACTCACTCTTATCCCCTTTGCCTTTGTACAATGGCACTATGCAAGCATTCCGCCAATCCTCAGGCACCTCACCATGAATCATACATACATTAAATAACCTTACCAACCAGTCAACAATACAGTCACCCCCGTTTTTAATAAATTCCACTGCAATACCATCCAAACCCACTGCCTTGCCGGCTTTCATTTTCCGTAAAGCTTTTATTACCTCTTCTCTATTTACCAAATCATTTTCCCTAGCCCTCTCACTTTGCACACTACCTCGACCAAAACACCCTACATCTGCCACTCTATCATCAAACACATTCAACAAACCTTCAAAATACTCATTCCATTTCTTTCTCACATCACCACTACTTGTTATCACCTCCCCATTAGCCCCCTTCACTGAAGTTCCCATTGGCTCCCTTGTCTTACGCACTTTATTTACCTTCTAAAACATCTTTTTATTCTCCCTGAAATTTAATGATACTCTCTCACCCCAACTCTCATTTGCCCTCTTTTTCCCCCTCTTGCACCTTTCTCTTGACCTCCTGCCTCTTTCTTTTATACCTCTCCCACTCATTTGCATTTTATATCTGCAGAAATCGTCCAAATGCCTCTCTCTTCTCCTTCACTAATAATCTTACTTCTTCATCCCACCACTCACTACCCCTTCTAATCACCCCACCTCCCACGCTTCTCATGCCACAAGCATCTTTAGCGCAAGCCATCACTGCTTCCCTAAATACATCCCATTCCTCCCCCACTCCCCTTACCTCCGTTGTTCTCACCTTTTTCCATTCTGTACTCAGTTTCTCCTGGTACTTCCTCACACAAGTCTCCTTCCCAAGCTCACTTACTCTCACCACTCTCTTTACATATAAGGCTAACACTGTTGTGATTTTAGACAAAAGTAACTATTTATCTAAAATGAATGATCTTCTAAATGATAACAGAACATATTCTAAACTGAGTAAAAATCCCTAAGAAGCAGTTAATTCTCACTTCAATAAAGAAATGAAGTTGTTGTTGAAAGGTAACATTTCTCTTATCAAGAGTTTGTCATCTTTGTCCCCTTCATTGCCATATATGAATGGATTTATCAAAACACATAAACAGAATTTTCCAGCAAGACCTATAGTGAGTTCATTAGGCTCCATCACATATAGATTGTCAAAATGGTTAGTTTCTTCATTATGCCCTTTAGTGGGTAATGTATCAAATTCTGATATCATGAACAATGTACATTTAGTCAACAAGCTAAACAATATCAATATTGATTTTGATTTCAAACATAGTTAGCTTTGATGTTTCCTCACTTTTCACTAAAGTTCCAGTTGATGACCTTTTAAGATATTTATTTGATGTGTTGGATGATATTCTTTTACCTGTTTCAAAGTCTAATTTCATTGAACTGATAAAATTGTGTATAAAAGGCTGTGTACTTCAATTTAATGGAGATTATCATGCTCAAAAATTTGGTATGGCAATGGGTAACCCTCTTTCACCTGTACTAGGTAATCTTTATATGGAATTTTTTGAAACAAAATTACCAAAGGATATCTTACCTTCTAATGCAATTTGGTATAGGTATGTAGATGATGTTCTTTGTGTTTGGCCAACAAATGAAAATTTACAAATATTTCTCGCCTTACTTCAGAATTTGGTACCTTCCATCAAATTCACTGTAGAAAATGAAAATAATGGTATGTTACCATTTTTAGATTGCATGATCCATAGACAAGGAAACAAGTTTAAGTTTAGCATATACAGAAAACCCACCAATGTATGCTCATATATCCATCATTACTCATCTCAACATGACAAAGTTGAATTATCATCATTTCAATCTATGTTCCTAAGGGCATTACGTATTTGCAGACCAGAGTTTATTGATGATGAATTTGAGAAGGTACATTCTATTGGATCTAAGTTAAAGTACCCTATATCTTTCATTGATAAATCCCTTAAGTTAGCAAAGAAATCATTTTATAGAGTTGAGCCCAAACCTCCCATTGACACCAAGAATCTTTTAGTTCTCCCTTTTAATAATAATTTCACTTTGCTTCCCATGTTGCTTAAATCCTTTAAAGTAAATGTTGCCTTTAGCATCAATAATACTATAAAGAATATCTTAATCAGGAATTCACCAGAAAATTCTCTTGGTTGCATCTATAAAGTGCCTTGTGGAATTTTTGATAAATTTTATGTTGGTCAGACTGGTAAGGATCTTTCTCTCAGATTTAAGCAACATAGATATAGTATAAGAACGGGACAAGAATGAAATGCCTTGTTTAATCATGTTACAATCATTGTATTGACTGGAGGAACGCCATCTCAGTTATTAACTCTATTACCAAGAGAAATATCATTGAATCTTCTTTTATTAAATTCACAAAGAATTATAGTCTTAATATTAGTGATGGTTTGTACAAATTAGATAACTTTATTGTGGATAAGATTTGTAAAATGATAAGTTTATGAACGCTCGTTGTATGTTTTGGACAATAACATGTTTACCAAATGGCGTCCTAGCTTCGTCTCTTCGAAATATATCAACTGACTGTTACATTTCTCTCTTGTGTCTCCCTGATGATGTGATTATTACACGAAAGTGCACTTGGGAACTTTTCGTGTTTCATTTTCCCCGTGGACTCATAGGAATATCTTGATCACACGGAAAATTGTGATCCTTTCCAATATATATATATATATATATATATATATATATATATATATATATATATATATATATATATATATATATATATATATATATATATATATATATATATATATATATATATATATATATATATGTATATATATATATATATATATATATATATATATATATATATATATATATATATATATATATATATATATATATATATATATATATATATATATATATATATATATATATATATATATATATATATGTATGATCACGCTACTCCGTGATGAGAGTTATAAAAGTGAAATCGCATATGTTGAGATATAAGTAACTGTATTAAGTTCTGCCACCTGATGATGGGATGGACTGTCTCCACGAAACATGTCATGCCACATGTACAGAAAAATTACATGTTAAATGAAATTATATGAATCCCTACTGACGTGCTATTTCACCTTCATATAGGCGCCTCTCTATGCATGTGAGTCTGCCACCAGTGAGAGGGAGGGCTCAGGTGGTAGTGTTTTGGTCCCTGCCAGTACCCCAGCTAACTCAAGGATTATCCTGTCCCTTACCCTTGGAGTAACCCATTAGGTAGCAGGTTGTTGACCACAGCTGCCCAGGGTGGTACTACCGTCCTGACTGAGGAGCGTTAAAGTGATGCCTGGAACCATCTTACACTCTCCATGTCTGGATTGCTCGTCTTACCATCACTGTCATCAAAACGGGACTGCCAGACTAGTCCTGCCATCTTCTTACAAGCACCACAAACCTAATCAAACTTTGCTTTTCATTGTTTTTTCTCATAAGTTCTCGTGCCACTTCCTGTCCTCTCCATCACTGATAAGTATCATCGTGACAGAGTCCGTCAAGTCTATGGCCCCAAGTCCCCGGCATCCTGGGGTGCTAAGAATCTCCTGGTTTCTGCCTGACTCTACTGTCGATGGGATGGAGGCTCTGGCAAGAGTAGTACCGGCCCCTCCCACAACTTTTCCCGCTGTGTTAGATCTTCCTATTTTTCTATTCTGACGGCACTATAGCTGTCTCTCCCAATGAGAAAGCAACACTCTTTGGATTCGGTTTCTCCTCTAACTCCACCTTGGATGACCCTATCTTTTCTCCACCCTCTGATGCTGCTCATACTGCTCCTATGCCTCTTCTCGTAATCTCTTTTTGGACCGTCTTTTTTTGCTTCCATCCACCCCGTGTGCTGAAAAAGTGTGCCTCTGAACTTGCACCTGTGCTTGTTCGTCTATTCCACTTCTGTTTAAAAAGCAAAACTTTTCCTTCTCCTTGGAAACATGCATTGATATATTCCAACCCTAAGAAGGGTGACAGTTCTGACCCCCTTTAACTATTGTTATATTGCACTGACATCTACCATTTCCAAAGTCTTTCAATCTCTCCTCAACTCCCATATCCTTAAACACTTCGAAAATCAGTCTTCTCTCTGATCACCAGTATAGATTCCGTAAGGTGAGATCCACTGGTGATATTCTTTCTTGTCTTACTAATGTCTGGTCATCATCCCTGTAAGATTTTGTGGAAGTCATTTGTAGTTACCCTTGACATATCCAAAGCTTTTGACATGGTGTGGCATCGGAGTCTCATCTCTAAGCTCCCCTTTTTTTGGTTTCCCTTCCTCAACTTGCTCCTTCATATCTAGCTTCCTCTATGGCCGATCTATCTCTGTCGTTGTTTATGGATTAGCCTCACTCCTTTTCTCCATCAACAGATCTGTCCTTTAAGGTTCTGCACCCTACACTTTGGCTCCTTTTTTCAACGATTTTCTCTCCTCCCTAAGTAATCCCATACACTCATCTGCTGACAACTCAGCTCTGCATTTATACATATCCTTCAGTTCTACTCCCTCAATGTACTTGGACAGAATATCCATTAGGGTAGAAAAAACTTAAGCTTAATACCTCCAAAACCCAGTTTCTTTCCATCTCTCTGTCAAAAACTCACAACTCTCGTCTCTCCTACGATGATTCTGTAATTCCACCTCTTGACTCAATGAACGTTCTTGATATTACTGTAACATCCTCTCTTTTTGGGAAACCCCACATGACAGGAATGGCTAAGTCTATATCTAAGAAATTGGATGTTCTGTTTAGATGTTGAAACTTCTATTCTTCTTAACTGTTGCTCTGTTTATACAAAGGATTGATTCGTCCTTGTATGGAGTACTGCTCTCACATTTGGGGTGGTTCTAGCTCTGAATCCTTACTTGACAGAGTTGAGACTAGGTCTGACCTATCAAATGTCCCAGGCTAACTTCCAAACTTGACCCTCTTGCCTTACGCCGTAGTGTTGGTTCACTTTCCCTCTTCCCTCTTCCCTCTTCCCTCTTTTGGTTTTTGTTCCTGAGAGCTGGTTGCTTGTGTGTCCACGCCAGTAGCTACACCACGCAATACTCGGCAAGCTGCTGCGTCACGTGATTAATGTGTGGCCATCAGCAACTCTAGGGTGGGCCGTTTTGACAACTGCTTCTTTCCCTACACGTCAAGGCTTTGGAATTCTCTACCCTATCATGTCTTTCCCAATAACTAAACCCTGGCACATTTCAAAAGACAGGTTTTTCACTTCCTCCAAAATTCGTAAGTACTTTTCCTTGTCTTTTCTTTTTCCGTTTTATTATTCTTTCTTATTTCAGTTTAGGCCCGATCTTTTGTGGACTTTTTTTTCCCTGACTGGAGCCTTCAACATAGAAAAAGGAAGAAGAATGGTATTTGGGGGCGGGCAGATAATTCATTCTTCCTCGTACAACTCGTCCATACTTACGTGCAATATTGTAAAGAGTTAGTTTCAGAACCATCCACACATTACACTAGTACCACATCCTCCGACATCGCTAAACCTAAATCTCATAGAATATGTGTGGGCTGCTCTCGCAAAGGACGCTAGGCCCCACATCCCCAGCCCCAGCCGAGCGCGAGTTCTGCTCTTGCTAAGATGGCATGGGAAGGTATGAGGGGCTGCGCTACAGAGGCATTCGTACAGGATGTATGTACGTCTACGGGGGCGGGGGGGGTATCTTACACTAAGTATTGATGGTAAAGAAATTAATTTCACTTCTGGTTAAACGTTTTCGCCATTTCTAAACTGGAGCTATCCACATCAGCACGTGAACCCACATTATATAATGACAACCCGGGTAATATAGAGCTTAGAACTACTGATTGCAAGTCCTGTGATTACTCAGTTACAGTTGTATCGATATACCTCATCCTCCACCTGTCATGAAGGTCAACCTTGTATTACGCTACGACGCTTGCTGACTATATCATACGATAGTAAAAGCTATTACCTTGCTACTGTATTACCCTGCTACTGTATTACCCTGCTACTGTATTACCCTGCTACTGTATTACCCTGTTACCGTATTACCCTGCTACCGTATTACCCTGCTACCGTATTACCTTGCTACCGTATTACCCTGCTACCGTATTACCTTGCTACTGTACGACTCTGCTACCGTATTACCCTGCTACGGTATTACCCTGTTACCATACTACCCTGCTACCGTATTACCTTGCTACTGTATGACTCTGCTACCGTATTACCCTGCTACGGTATTACCCTGTTACCATACTACCCTGCTACCGTATTACCTTGCTACCGTATTACCTTGCTACTGTACGACTCTGCTACCGTATTACCCTGCTACGGTATTACCCTGTTACCATACTACCCTGCTACCGTATTACCTTGCTACTGTATGACTCTGCTCCCGTATTACCCTGCTACCGTATTACCCTGCTACTGTATTACCCTGCTACCGTATTACCCTGCTACCGTACTACCCTGCTACCGTATTACCCTGCTACCGTATTACCTTGCTACTGTACGACTCTGCTACCGTATTACCCTGCTACCGTATTACCCTGCTACCATACTACCCTGCAACCGTATTACCCTGCTACCGTATTACCCTGCTACCGTATTAGCCTGCAACGGTATTACCCTGCTACTGCACTACCCTGGAACCGTATCACCCTACAACCGTATTACCCTGCTACCGTACTACCTTGCTACCGTATTACCCTGCTACCGTATTACTCTGCTACCGTATTACCCTGCTACCGTATTACCCTGCAACCGTATTATCTGTTACTGTACTACCCTGCTACCGTATTACCCTGCTACCGCATTACCCTGCAAAGGTATTACCCTGCTACTGCACTACCCTGCGACCGTATTATCCTATAACCGTATTACCCTGCTACCGTATTACTCTGCTACCGTATTGCCCTGCTACCGTATTACTCTGCTACCGTATTACCCTGCTACCGTATTACTCTGCTACCGTACCACCCTGCAACCGTATTACTCTGCAACCGTATTACCCTGCTACCGTATTACTCTGCCACAGTATTGCTCTGCTACCGTATTACCCTGCTACCATACTAGATTGTGTTGATGGATTCCCAATTAGTGATGGAACGTGCAGGAAAGTCTAACTGCTACTACAACTGTGCATTCTTTTTTTGTAATTTCATTTCTATGTGCAAGGGTGTTTGTCGGTAGGCGACTTAACTACGTGTTGATAGTGAAGGAAGCTGTTGAATGAGGGAAGGATTGTATGGACACCGTAAGAGGAAGATTTCAGATCAGATTGCTGATAGCACAGACAGAAGTAAGTTGAGAGGTGGCACTCTGATGATGGTTCGATATACCTTACCTTACCTACCGACTGAACACACAGTGACTTTCCGGCACCGCTCACCTTCCAGTACAGGCCTGTCGAGCGAAAGCAATGGGCAACCCCGCCAAGGCGTCCACCGTCCTTCACGACAACCCGACCTCAGGAAGTGGTACCTGACCTTGGAGCCACGGGAGAAGAGCCTAATCCCGCCCGCCCCAAGCACACAAAGGGGGAGATGACCTTCGCCTACCCGATGGCCGACACCAGATGGACAAGGCAGGCTCCGACTTTCAACCTGTGCGCTTGGACCACATCTTGTGAAGGGAGTGGGTCCAGGTTAGGGCTTTGACAGTGAACACCTGAAGGTCCTGTTACATCAGCCCTAACTCTCTGAGAGCACTCGCACTTTCTTGGCACCATGCGTCACGCCAATTCAATGTGGCAGATGTCACATTTACGGTGCCTTTGCTGGTGAAATCCCGTACGCCCTGTAGGACTTCCGGAGTGCTGTAATAGCTGCACTTATGCTGGTGTGCAGCTGAAAGTGCGAAATGGACGCCAAAGACTGTGTATCGATTATGAAGGTCTCTGTGTCTTTGGAAGCCACGAAGTCCGGCTTCCTAAAGGACCCCACAATCGGAATGCGGGGCTCGCAGGACACCTCCTAACCCCTCTGCCTCAGTCGTCCGGCCAAATAGGAACTGATATTGTCGTGCCTCTTCATCCTCCCGCCATGAGTACGAGGGCACATCTGTGCGATGTACCCGAGCGTACCCGGCTTCAGACAAGTGTCAAGGAGGTCGTTGATCTCGGGCCGGCCTCTGAAAGCTCTGGCGGGGGTGGGCAAAGCGCCAATCCTCACTTGGACGGCCTTCACTTAGTAAGAACCGGACAGGAAACGGTTCCCGCTGTTAACCCATCTGCTAACCTGAGGCACGGCAGCAGGTGGAGCGAGACCCGCACCGTCAACGGTGCTGACCAGATTGGCCCTCCATGCGTGATGGCGTTCCAGTTTGTTCCCCGCCTGCCGACCAGCAATGCGCGCGGGTCCGGCCCAGCGCTGCAGTTTGCTCAACACTGCAGCCTCCCGGACAGCCGCCTGAATCACCGGGTCGGTCGAGGCGAGTAATTTCTCGAACCTGGCTTGTTTATTCAACCGGACGGTCGAGACAAAGTCTGGTATACCAAACCCACCATCTCCTGCCGCCGAGTGGAAGTATGCACAGGGCACGTCATGGGCTAAGCGGAGCCAGCGGCAAACCTCCACTCGCACCCGTCTGTCCATGCGTGCTAACTGTGTCTTATACACTTCACCCAGCACCAAGCGATGCATGAGCTTTGACACCAAATGTGCCACGAGCAACACAATCCGTTGTTAAGGTTTTAGAGGGGCTCTGGTGATGTTATGGAGCCCCTCTTCTAGCAGGGCACCGTAGGATTTTCGCCGGCCTCCTGCTCCGACAAGGATGCCGAGGTACTTATAACCGTTCTCAGCATTCATGGATCCGATGGCGCTACCCAAGACTTGGATCGTCCTGTTCTTGTTGACGTACCAAGTCTTGCGCTTACCGTCTACCTCCATGCTGAGGGTACGACATTTCCCGGGGTTCAATTGAAGTCCATCCCTCGCTGGGGTCTCCGCCATCACGTTAATTGCCTGTTGCAAGCCAGTCGGCGTCTTCGTAACCAGGACCAAGTCGTCGGCAAACGCCAGTGCTGAGACCTTTTGTTCTCCTAACCCAACCCCTACACCAGTATCCTTCACCCTTGTGATTCCCTCGTCAATCACAAGGTGATAGCGGGTCACCCTGCTTGACCCCACGAGTCATACTAATTCTTTCCGACATCCCGTCGCTGCCTTCGATGTGTGTGAAGGCTCGGTCATACGTCCACATGACATATGCCCTGACGAGGACAGGAATGCCTTTCCGCGACATGGCCCGCTCGCTAGTGCTATGATTAACACTATCGAGTGCTTTGGCCATGTCGAGGAATGCCAGGTGTACACAGTGGGCGCGTGCCCGCGCACGACCGACAATCGTGTCCGAGATCGTTAGGTTCTCAAGGCATCCGTCCATAGGAACGAATGCTTTTTGAGCTCCATCGATCTGGATGAGGCTCGAGATGTGGCTGCTCAGGATTTTATGGAGCAGACGGACTATGGCACAGGATGGTAATCGGCCTGTAGTCCTTGGGTTCAGTTGGGCTAGGTACTTTGGGAATTAGTACCGTGCGATTTGCCTTCAGTGGTTCCGGCAACGCAGACGTAGCTAGCCACAGGTTGAACATTTTGGCAAAGATCCTCGGAGGAATTGGCTTCAGCAAACGAGTCGACATCCCGTCAGGACCAGGAGCAGATGTCTTGGTGGCTCTGAGGTGATGTGCTACCTCGCCTCCGGTGACAACCTCTGCTAGTTGTCCAGTTTCTGGGTCGAAATCGGTGACGACACGCTCGTCCGGCTCAGATAGTCGACAAGAGAGCCCCCCAAAAGGGGTTGAGGCGTTCCGGCCCAACCGAAGTTGGCGGTACCTCCCAGTCGCCTTTAAGAACAAGTCCAACGGCCAAAGACTTATTTTGCCGGGAAATCCTCTGTACACTGCGGTATTGTTCCCGTCTAAGGCGATTCCCACGCAAAGGAACCCCCTCAGCGCGGCGTGCGCGGCCAGACTTCGTCGACTGCCTTGGTCCATCTCCACCACGATCCCGGCGGTCTTGGGGCGAGCCACAGGAGCTTGTCAGATGTCTGGCGTGCTCTGCGGCTACCCTGATCGCGGCGAGGCTGTCACCCTGACGCAAGTGGTTCAGGGCAACATTTAGGATGTCCTCACACCACGATGGAGTTGTGGGGTCAGGTCCTAATGTGTCGAGGTATGTGACAGTCTCCGTCACAAAGGAAGCAATAGATTGGGATTGAGGGACCCGCGGAGCAGCTGGGGCAGACAGAACCGTGGGAGCTGTCCCCAGGCCAGAGGCGGTAGGTCTCCCTGCTCTGAGGGTAGTTGCGTTGGAGGCCTTTGATCGCTTCGACCGTCCTAGATGGAACAATCTCCCGCAACCGCTGGTTCAAGCCTTGTCCGGCAACCAGTGAGGGACCAGCTGCCATCTTGGCCTCAGCTCTGGCGAGGAGCTCCACCTCCTCGTCAGACCATCGATCCTTGGACAGCACGTGTCATGTCGCCAACTCCTGAAGAAATGAGTTGGCGTGTGCCTACCTTTCATGACCCTACGGCCCCGAAAACTGGCAGAGGTCTTCCCACAATGTGGGCAAGAGGGTGAACGGTCGTCGGCCACTCCTTCATGGCCGTAGTTGATACCCGACATACCAACAGTGGCTGGTACGCTATTCCTAAGGGCCTTGGTTATGCGTGACGGGTACCACCAAGCGAAAACCCGTGACAAGGGATGACGCTCCGGTATGGGTCGCACAGTACTGCCGCCCGAAGGAAGCAGAGGACTGCAGTCAGGAGATGGAGGCTGCCGCTGTGCTTCAGTCCTGGGATTGCCGTTTGGTAGTTGTCCTGCTGTACCAGCAAACGGAGCTGGACAACTTCCGACTCTCAGCTGTTGGTTGATATGTGCTGGATAATCAGTCAACGAAGCTAGGGCTTCAAGTTTGTAATCACTCAGGTTACTCGGCTTGAAGGCTTTGTAAAGCGAGCGATAATCCTTTGCGACTCTAAGAGAGTCGTATTACCGTATACCCTGCTACCGTATTACCTTGCTACCATACTACTTTGCTACCGTATTACCCTGCAACCGTATTACCCTGCTACCATACTACTTTGCTACCGTATTACCCTGCTACTGTATTGCCCTGCTACTGTATTGCCCTGCTACCGTGAAGCACATTGTTCACGCAGGCACACTGAAGTACGTTCTAGCGATTACAAACTATAGAGTACTTGACAACTCAGGAGGCCAGGTTACCAACATACGCAATACAAGATCAGTGTTACCAGGATTCTTATTGTTTCATATTGTTTCCCAGGAAAGGAACAGAAGCTTTTTATTGTTCGCACATCTATATAGTAAAGGAAGGTTTAAAGGACAAATTCTATGGATTATACATTTTATATTTAGTTGTGACAAGTTGAACATTAAATGGTATAAAGTTTCACATTATCAGAATAGCAGAAATAGTATAGTTGACTTACATTAAGCATTTAATTGTGGAAATTAATTGATGAATATCCTCACGTTAATTGTGCTTTAGTTACAATGTACTTGACATACACATAACTATAAGAAAGCTGTACTATATCCCTTGCTTATCTGTCCATTTATTCACCACCTGTTTTCGTCATTCACAACAGCTGGTGACACACGGTAATTGTGGCTACGGACGGACGTAGGTCGATGGAGACGGAGGCAGGAGGACGTCTCGGTGACATGGGTGACAAAGTGATGACCGACCTGGTGTTTACACTGAGCGGTCGCATGTATGACCCAGACCAAACTGGAAAAGATTCACATGAGTCACTGATCCACATCGTCGCTGGTCAGAGGGTTGAAGTTTACGTTAGTGTTGTGGTATTGCGACAAGATGTCCACAGTCGCGACACAAGAACCTCGAGAAACACCGAGTCGCTGGTTCACTTGTTCTCTGGTCAAGTTAGAGTCACTGGAGGAAGATGATATGGTATTAAGATGAAGTCTAGTCAGGCGTAATCCACGTGTGTGCGTGACTGTGTGTGTGTGTTTGTGTGTGTGTGTGTGTGTGTGTGTGTGTGTGTGTGTGTGTGTGTGTGTGTGTGTGTGTGTGTGTGTGTGTGTGTGTGTGTGTGTGTGTGTGCGTGTTTTAGTACGAGCACGTAATCATTTTGAGTATCAAGATTAGTCTTCTAATATCTTCAAATTATTGACTTAGTCTATTTCAAATTTGACATGGGTCAACTTATTTCAAATTTTTGTTATATCTACATTCATCATCTTCAATTTCTTACTACGCCAAACGCACCAGTTGCAGCCCTGAATTTTCTCATTTCTCTCGTCCTCCAGCTGTAAAAGTCTGCCTTCATCCTCCTTCGGACGTCGTTGTTTGGGATGCACAACCAACACGAACTGTCGAGTTACGTTCCAAACTTTGACAGAAAGTTTCTTCTGCACAAACTTAACCACACTTTACATTCTACTACGCTGTCCATGTCATTTCTCCCTCCTTACTTTCTTTTTCATTACAGTGTTGTTCTAAGAGAGAGAGAGAGAGAGAGAGAGAGAGAGAGAGAGAGAGAGAGAGAGAGAGAGAGAGAGAGAGAGAGAGAGAGAGAGCAATCTTGCCTACCACGCTCGTCCAATCATAACGTCCCTAGTTTACCTTGACCAATGGGCGTTGTTTCTAGAGTGAATGAATACCTAGCAATTTCCGTTGGTCGGTAAGCATTTAGCCTCAGAGATGAACACACGCACCAGCGACACCGAAGTCGACCTTCAAGGGTGTCGGAAAACTACCGCTGGAGCTTCGGTCATTACTATCTATCAACTCGGTCAATATACAATGCCATTCATTTCAAATTTCAGAAGCGAATTTCTCGCATGTTCAACGACATCTATTACAGTTCAATCTGAGATTCATGAACAGCTCTGTTTGTTACGCGAACCACAACACACATCACGTTTTCCCCAGTGGTAACGCCATGGTGTTCTGAGTAACACACAAGTATCGCAAATTGTCACTGGTAGCGTCACTTCGTTACAGCAAATAACACTTCAACTTTGAGAAAAATCGCGCCGATTTTTGAAAAGGAAATCTTTGCATGATGACGCAATGAATTGGATCTAATTACAACGTCAAAAGATTCTTTTGAACATCTTAGATTTCCTTTCTTTACATTGGAGGCTCCACTCACAGGCTCCACTCACAGGCTCCACTCACAGGCTCCACTCACAGGCTCCACTCACAGGCAAAAGTCCACATCAATGCAGGACTTTAATTGAAATATAGAAAGGTTAATAAAAAGAAAAGAGACATGAGAAAGTGTTTACGAACTTTGGAGAAAGTGCAAAACCTTCTCTTTTACAATTAGCCATCCCATAGTTACTGGGAAACATATAAGAGGTTAGAGCGAACCAAGATTCGAAGGTTACGGAAAGAAACAGTTACCAAAGCGGCTCACCCGTGAGCTGTCAGCGGCCACACAGTAAATATATAAGGCAGCAACTTGCCAAATACTGCGTTGTTGCTATTGGTTGGGGCACTCAAACAGCCGGCATTCGGGAGCAAAATCTAAAGAAATACCTATAGAAGAGAGAAAATGAACAAACATTGCGGCGTAGGCATAGAATCTATTATGACTGTCCAAAAATATATTATGTGGCCAAGACTGATGAAACCGCTTACAAATTTTGCTTACAACAAAGCTACCAGTCTATTCAGACCTTCACTAATATTCATATCAAAATTCTTTGTGTATTCATCAAAGGAAGATTCAATGATATTTCTCTTGATCAAGATGTTGTAGATTATACGTGAAGTAGAACTGCTCCAGTTAATACAATGATCTTGATTTCTATCGGAGAGAAACATGGCATTAGAAGCTTGTCCTGTTCTTATACAATAACTAAACTGCTTAATTCTGACAGAGATCCTTACCAATCATCACCATATAAAACATGTTACAGGTTTTAAAAGATATTCTCTAAATACAGCACACAAAATTGTAGGCTGAAGTTCTGATTGAAATATTCTTGATAATATCAAAATATTCTTAATAGCATGGATGAATATATTCATACCAAAGACTCTGAGCAGGTAGAGAACTAAAAAAAAATTATAAATAAAGAGCAAAACTAAGATTCTTAGCATAAGAGGATTGATGTAAACTCTGAAAAAATATCTCTTTGCCATACTAAGAAGGTAGCGCAAGGAAACAGGCGAAAGAGTGGCCCAACCCACCCACATACACATGTATATACATACACGTCCACACACGCAAATATACATACCTATACATCTCAATGTACACATATATATACACACAGAGACATATACATATGTACACATGTACATAATTCATACAGTCTGCCTTAATTTATTCCCATCGCCACCCCGCCACACGTGGAATAACAACCCCCTACCCCCTCATGTGTGCGAGGTAGCGCTAGGAAAAGACAACAAAGGCCACATTCGTTCACACTCAGTCTCTAGCTGTCATGTAATAATGCACCGAAACCACAGCTCCCTTTCCACATCCAGGCCGCACACAACTTTCCATGGTTTACCCAAAACGCTTCACATGCCCTGATTGAATCCACTGACAGCACGTCAACCCCGGTATACCACTTCGATCCAATTCACTCTATTCCTTGCCCTCCTTTCACCCTCCTGCATGTTCAGGCCCCGGTCACTCAAAATCTTTTTCAATCCATCTTTCCACCTCCAATTTGGTTTCCCACTTCTCCTCGTTCCCTCCACCTCCGACACATATATCCTCTTGGTCAATCTTTCCTCACTCATTCTCCCCATGTGCCCAAACCATTTCAGAACACCCTCTTCTCTTCTGCTCTCTCAACCACGCTCTTTTTATTTCCACATATCTCTCTTACCCTTACTTTACTTACTCGATCAAACCACCTCACACCACATATTGTCCTCAAACATCTCATTTCCTGCACATCCACCCTCCTGCACACAACTCTATCCATAGCCCACGCCTCGCAACCATACAACATTGTTGGAACCACTATTCCTTCAAACATACCCATTTTTGCTTTTCGAGATAATGTTCTCGACTTCCACATATTCTTCAAGGCTCCCAGGATTTTCGCCCCCTCCCCCACCCTATGATTCACTTCCGCTTCCATGGTTCCATCCGCTGCCAGATCCACTCCCAGATATCTAAAACACTTTACTTCCTCCAGTTTTCTCCATTCAAACTTACCTCCCACTTAACTTGACCCTTAACCCTACTGTACCTAATAACATTGCTCTTATTCACATCTACTCTAAACTTTCTTCTTTCACACACTTTACCAAACTCAGTCACCAGCTTCTGCAGTTTCTTACATGAATCAGCCACCAGCGGTGTATCATCAGCGAACAACAACTGACTCACTTCCCAAGCTCTCTCATCCCCAAGGGACTCCATACTTGCCCCTCTTTCCAAAACTCTTGCATTCACCTCCCTAACAACCCCATCCATAAACAAATTAAACAACTATGGAGACATCACACACCCCTGCCGCAAACCTACATTCACTGAGAACCAATCACTTTCCTCTCTTTCTACACGTACACATGCCTTACATCCTCGATAAAACTTTTCACTGCTTCTAACAACTTGCCTCTCACACCATATATTCTTAATACCTTCTACAGAGCATCTCTATCAACTCTATCATATGCCTTCTCCAGATCCATAAATGCTACACACAACTCCATTTGCTTTTCTAAGTATTTCTCACATACATTCTTCAAAGCAAATACCTGATCCACACATCCTCTACCACTTCTGAAACCAGACTGCTCTTCCCCAATCTGATGCTCTGTACATGCCTTCACCCTCTCAATCAATACCCTCCCATATAATTTACCAGGAATACTCAACAAACTTATACCTCTGTAATTTGAGCACTCGCTCTTATCCCCTTTGCCTTTGTACAATGGCACTATGCAAACATTCCGCCAATCCTCAGGCACCTCACCATGGGTCATACATACATTAAATAACCTTACCAACCAGTCAACAATACAGTCACCCCCTTTTTTAATAAATTCCACTGCAATACCATCCAATCCCGCTGCCTTGCCGGCTTTCATCTTCCGCAAAGCTTTTACTACCTCTTCTCTGTTTACCAAATCATTTTCCCTAACCCTTGCACTTTGCACACCACCACGACCAAAACACCCTATATCTGCCACTCTATCATCAAACACATTCAACAAACCTTCAAAATACTCACTCCATCTCCTTCTCACATCACCACTACTTGTTATCCCCTCCCCATTAGTGCCCTTCACTGAAGTTCCCATTTGCTCCCTTGTCTGACGCACTTTATTTACCTCCTTCCAGAACATCTTTTTATTCTCCCTAAAATTTAATGATACTCTCTCACCTCAACTCTTATTTGCCCTCTTTTTCACCTCTTGCACCTTTCTCTTGACCTCCTGTCTCTTTTTTTTTTACACATCTCCCACTCAACTGCATTTTTTCCCTGCAAAAATCGTCCAAATGCCTCTCTCTTCTCTTTCACCAATAATCTTACTTCTTCATCCCACCACTCAACC
>NC_092271.1:3435924-3447087 GCF_036320965.1 Panulirus ornatus | reverse complement strand
ATATTGTTTAGCTTGTTGACTAAATCTACATTGTTCATGATATTAGAATTTGATACCTTACCCACTAAAGGGCTTAATAAAGAAACTAACCATTTTGACAATTTACATGTGATAGAGCCTACTGAACTCACTATAGGTCTTGCTGGAAAATTCTGTTTATGTGTTTTGATAAGTCCATACATATATGGCAGTGAAGGGGACAAAGATGACAAACTTTTGATAAGAGAAATGTTACCTTTCAACAACAACTTCATATCTTTATTGAAGTGAGAATTAACTGCTTCTAAGGGATTTTTACTAAGTTTAGAATATGTTGTGTTATCATTTAGAAGATCATTCATTTTAGATAAATAGTTACTTTTGTCTAAAATCACAATAGTTTGTCAAAACCAGTGGAAGCTAATTGCCCTAAAAGATTCATAACAGCTATTAACACCTTAAAAAAAGACAAGGATATACATATTACTAGAGCAGATAAGGCTAACACCTCTTGCACCTTTCTCTTGACCTCCTGCCTCTTTCTTTTATACATCTCCCACTCATTTGCATTTTTTCCCTGCAAAAATCGTCCAAATGCCTATCTCTTCTCTTTCACTGATAATCTTACTTCTTCATCCCACCACTCAATACCTTTTCTAATCTGCCCACCTCCCACAATTCTCATGCCACAAGCATCTATTGCGCAAGCCATCACTGCTTCCCTAAATACATCCCATTCCTCCCCCACTCCCCTTACCTCCTTTATTCTCACCTTTTTCCATTTCATATTCAGTCTCTCCTGGTACTTCGTTACACAAGTCTCCTTCCCAAGCTCACTTACTCTCACCACTCTCTTGACCCCAACATTCTCTCTTCTTTTCTGAAAACCCCTAAAAATCTTCACATTCGCCTCCACAAGATAATGATCAGACATTCCTCCAGTTGCACCTCTCAACACATTAACATCCAAAAGTCTCTCTTTCGCGCGCCTATCAATTAACACGTAATCCAATAACGCTCTCTGGCCATCTCTCCTACTTACATACGTATACTTATGTATATCTCGCTTTTTAAACCAGGTATTCCCAATCACCAGTCCTTTTTCAGCACATAAATAAACAAGCTCTTCACCATTTCCATTTACAACACTGAACACCCCATGTATACCAATTATTCCCTCAACTGCCACATTACTCACCTTTGCATTCAAATCACCCGTCACTATAACCCGATCTTGTGCATCAAAACCACTAACATACTCATTCAGCTGCTCCCAAAACACTTGCCTCTCATGATCTTTCTTCTCATGCCCAGGTGCATATGCACCAATAATCACCCATCTCTCTCCATCAACTTTCAGTTTTACCCATATCAATGTAGAATCTACTTTCTTACACTCTATCACATAACCCCACACCTCCTGTTTCAGGAGTAGTGCTACTCCTTCCCTTGCTCTTGTCCTCTCACTAACCCCTGACTTTACTCCCAAGACATTCCCAAACCACTCTTACCCTTTACCCTTGAGCTTCGCTTCACTCAGAGCCAAAATATCCAGGCTCCTTTCCTCAAACATACTACCTATCTCTCCTTTTTCTCATCTTGGTTACATCCACACACATTTAGACACCGCAATCTGAGCCTTCGAGGAGGATGAGCACTCCCCGCGTGACTCCTTTCTCTGTTTCCCCTTTTAGAAAGTCAAAACACAAGGAGGGGAGGATTTCTGGCCCCCCGCTCCCGTCCCCTTTAGTTGCCTTCTACGTCACGTGAGGAATGCGTGGGAAGTATTCTTTCTCCCCTATCCCCAGGGATGATATATATATATATATATATATATATATATATATATATATATATATATATATATATATATATATATATATATATATATATATATATATATATATATATATATATATATATATGTATATATATATATATATATATATATATATATATATATATATATATATATATATATATATATATATTTTCTATCATTGTTCTTTGCCGCTGTCTCCCGCGTTAGCGAGGTAGCGCAAGGAAACAGACGAAAGAATGGCCCAACCCACCCACATACACATATATATACATACACGTCCACACACGCACATATACATACCTATACATCTCAGGATATACATATATATACACACACAGCCATATACATATATACACATATACACAATTCCCACTGTCTGCCTTTATTCATTCCCATCGCCACCCCGCAACACATGAAATAACCCCCTACCCCCTCATGTGCGCGACGTAGCGCTAGGAAAAGACAACATAGGCCCCATTCGTTCACACTCAATCTCTAGCTGTCACGTAATAATGCACCGAAACCACAGCTCCCTTTCCACATCCAAGCCCCACAGAACTTTCCATGGTTTACCCCAGACGCTTCATATGCCCTGGTTCAATCTACTGACAGCATGTCGACCCCGGTATACCACATCGTTCCAATTCACTCTATTCCTTGCACGCCTTTCACCCTCCTGCATGTTCAGGCCCCGATCACTCAAAACCTTTTTCACTTCATCTTTCCACCTCCAATTTGGTCTCCTACTTCTCCTCGTTCCATCCACATATATGACACATATATCCTCTTTGTCTATCTTTCCTCACTCATTCTCTCCATGTGACCAAACCATTTCAAAACACCCTCTTCTGCTCTCTCAACCACACTCTTTTTATTACCACACATCTCTCTTACACTATTATCACTTACTCGATCAAACCACCTCACACCACATATTGTCCTCAAACATCTCATTTCCAGCACATCCACCCTCCTGCACACAACTTTATCCATAGCCCAGGTCTCGCAACCATATAACATTGTTGGAACCACTATTCCTTCAAACATACCCATTTTTGATTTCCGAGATAATATCTCGACTTCTATACATTCTTCAAGGCTCCCAGAACTTTCGCCCCCTCCCCCACCCTATGATTCACTTCCGCTTCCATGGTTCCATCCGCAGCCAAATCCACTCCCAGATATCTAAAACACTTCACTTCCAGTTTTTCTCCATTCAAACTTACCTCCCAATTGACTTGTCCCTCAACCCTACAGTACCTAATACCCTTGCTCTTATTCACATTTACTCTTAACTTTCTTCTTTCACACACTTTACCAATCTCAGTCACCAGCCTCTGTAATTTCTCACATGAATCAGCCATAGGCGCTGTGTCATCAGCTTACAACAACTGACTCACTTCCCAAGCTATCTCATCCACAACAGACTGCATACTTGTCCCTCTTGTATTCATCTCCCTAACAACCCCATCCATAAGCAAATTAAACAACCATGGAGACATCACACACCCCTACCGCATACCTACATTCACTGAGAACCAATCACTTTCCTCTCTTCCTACATGTACACATGCCTTACATCCTCGATAGAAACTTTTCACTTCTAACAACTTGCCCCCCACACCATATATTCTTAATACCTTCCACAGAGCATCTCTATCAACTCTATCATATGCCTTCTCCAGATCCATAAATGTTACATACAAATCTATTTGCTTTTCTAAGTATTTTTCACATACATTCTTCAAAGCAAACACCTGATCCACACAACCTCTGCCACTTCTGAAACCACACTGCTCTTCCCCAATCTGATGCTCTGTACATGCCTTCACCCTCTCAATCAATACCCTTCCATATAATTTCCCAGGAATACTCAATAAACTTATACCTCTGTAATTTGAGCACTCACTTTTATCCCCTTTGCCTTTGTACAATGGCACTATGCAAGCATTCCGCCAATCCTCAGGCACCTCACCATGAGTCATACATACATTAAATAACCTTACCAACTAGTCAACAATACAGTCACCCCCTTTTTTAATAAATTCCACTGCAATACCATCCAAACCCGCTGCTTTGCCGGCTTTCATCTCCCGCAGAGGTTTTACTACCTCTTCTCTGCTTACCAAATCATTTTCCCAAACCCTCTCACTTTGCACACCACCTCGACCAAAACACCCTATATCTGCCACTCTATCATCAAACACATTCAACAAACCTTCATAATACTCACTCCATCTCATTCTCACATCACCACTACTTGTTATCACCTCCCCATTAGCCCCCTTCACTGAAGTTCCCATTTGTACCTTTGTCTTACGCACTTTATTTACCTCCTTCCAAAACATCTTTTTATTCTCCCTAAAATTTAATGATACTCTCCTACCCCAACTCTCATTCGCCCTCTTTTTCACCTCTTGCCCCTTTCTCTTGACCTTCTGCCTCTTTCTTTTATACATCTCCCACTCCTTTGCATTATTTCCCTGCAAAAATCGTCCAAATGCCTCTCTCTTCTCTTTCACTAACAATCTTACTTCATCCTACCACTCACTACCCTTCGTAATCTGCCCACCTCCCACGCTTCTCATGCCACAAGCATCTTTTGCGCAAGCCATCACTGCTTCCCTAAATACATTCCATTCCTCCCCCACTCTCCTTACGTCCATTTTTCTCAGCCTTTTCTATTCTGTACTCAGTGTCTCCTGGTACTTCCTGACACAAATCTTCTTCCCAAGCTCACTTACTCTCACCACTCTTTTCACCCCAACATTCTCACTTCTTTTCTGAAAACCTCTACAAATCTTCACCTTCGCCTCCACAAGATAATGATCAGACATCCCTCCAGTTGCACCACTCAGCACTTTAACATTCAAAAGTGTCTTTTTCGCGCGCCTATCAATTAACACCTAATCCAATAATATGTATATCTCTCTTTTTAAACCGGGTATTCCCAATCACCAGTCCTTTTTCAGCACATAAATCTACAAGCTCTTCACCATTTCCATTTACAACACTGAACACCCCATGTATACCGATTATTCCCTCAACTGCCACATTACTCACCTTTGCATTCAAATCACCCATCACTATAACCCGATCTTGTGCATCAAAGCCACTAACACACTCATTCAGCTGCCCCCAAAACGCTTGCCTCTCATGATCTTTCTTCTCATACCCAGGTGCATATGCACCAATAATCACCCATCTCTCTCCATCAACTTTCAGTTTTACCCATATCAATATACAGTTTACTTTCTTACACTCTATCACATACTCCCACCACTCCTGTTTCAGGAGTAGTGCTACTCCTTTCCTTGCTCTTGTCCTCTCACTAACCCCTGACTTTACTCCCAAGACATTCCCAAACCACTCTTCCACTTTACCCTTGGCCTTCGTTTCACTCAGAGCCAAAACATCCAGGTTTCTTTCCTCAGACATACTACCTATCTCTCCTTTTTTTCTCATCATCATCATCAACACACATTTAGACACCGCAATCTGAGCCTTCGAGGAGGATGAGCACTCCCCGCGTGACTCCTTCTTCTGTTTCCCCTTTTAGAAAGTTAAAATACAAGGAGGGAAGGGTATATGTATTATATTTGTTTATTATACTTTGTCACTGTCTCCTTCGTTAGCGAAGTAGTGCAAGGAAACAAACGAAAGAATGGCCCAAACCACCCACTTACACATGTACATACATACATGTACGTCCACACACGCAAATATACATACCTATACATTTCAACGCATACATATATTGTTATGAATTCTATACTTATTCAGGGGAGGTCGCCTATTTCATGTATGTTACAAATACTATACTGATCCTTGTCTTTGCAAGGACGTTAAATTTGTTACGTTGCACAACACAGGTTAACACTGTCTTGAAGTCATGGGATTAAATCAAACACCAGCTTTAGAACCACTTATAATGAAAGAACTAAAGAGTACAAAATAACAAACACGTGAATCAGGCACAAATCATTTACGTTAACACTGAACATGAGTTTAACATTCCAGGCAAGATTTCAAACCAGGAGATCTCTTTCCTTTATGACAATTTATCTTCGATAACATGATTCAAGATACGCTTATCGTTAGACACTTCTATGACAAGTTACAATACTCTATGACACTCAAAACTAGATGACAGAGGCAGTACAGCACCGTAGAGTCTATATCGCACTTCACTCGGGTTACGGGCTTTGGGACAGAGGGAAAACCACTTACCTCGCTGGGCTAGTGAAGGAACCGAGGCTCAGCGGGTGTCAGAGGTTTTTATTACAAGTAGGAACGACTTGCGTCCGCCCTGTTACCCTACAATGCTACCCCTGATTGGCTATGGGACTAAGGTCCAGTTGTGATAGGAGGAGGGTGGCTCCTAAGTGCCACTGCTACTTGGCTGGAGGGCCACAGGTCCGGCGGTGATTGGAGAAGGGACTATCCGTGAAACTGCTGGTTGGCTGAAGGATCCTAAACCCGTCCCACATCTTGCCTAAAGCTCAACCTCCTCTTTTCCTGACAGCGACGACGCTGTACAGGAGGCCGTAGGCTGACCTCCCAACTTGACCTGGTGCCTCGGATGAAAGGTCCAAGTGTTGTGGTTAACTGACTGCGCGGCCATCTGGAATCTTCTGAGGCGTGGGAACGCAGCAGGCCTAAGGGTCCTGTTTTTCCTTCGGTTGTCCTACCCTAAAATATCACTTATACCATGAGTACAAAGACGCACACACATACATATATACCCGAACATGTGAGCACACACACATGTTCGTAACAACCTCTGGAATCTTCAGGGGTATGGGAACGCAGCAGGCCTGATGGTCCGGCTCTCCCCTCGGTCGTCCTGCCATAAAATATCACTTTACACCACAACCAAAATTCACACATACATACATGTATAGACGAACATGTGGGCACAAACACACATGTTCGTAACAATATATACATACACAGACACATACATATATACACATGTACACAATTATACTTCCTGCCTTTATTCATTCCCACCGACACCCCGCCACACATGAAATGACAACCCCCTCCTCCCGCATGCACACGAGGTAGCGCTAGGAAAGACAACAAAGGCCATATTCGTTCACACTCATTTTCTAGCTGCCATGTATAATGCACCGAAACCACAGCTCCCTTTCCACATCCAGGCCACACAAAACTTTCCATGGTTACTCCAGACGCTTCACATGCCCTGGTTCAATCCATTGACAGCACATCAGCCTCGGTATACCACATCGTTTCAGTTCACTCTATTCCTTGCACGCTTTTCATCCTCCTGCATGTTCAGGCCCCGATCACTCAAAATCTTTTTCACTCCATCCTTCCACCTCCAATTTGGTCTCCCACTTCTCGTTAGCTCCACCTCTGACACATATATCCTCTTTATCAATCTTTCCTCACTCAGTCTCTCCAAGCGATCAAACAATTTCAAAACACCCTCTTCTGCTCTCTTAACCACACTCTTTCTATTACCAGACATCTCTCTTACCCTTTCATTACTTACTCGATCAAACCATCTCACACCACATATTGTCCTCAAACATCTCATTTCCAGCACATCCACCCTCCTTCGCACAACCCTATCTATAGCCCACGCCTCGCAACCATATAACATTGTTGGAACCACTATACCTTCAAACATACCCATTTTTGCTTTCCGAGATAATGTTCTCGCCTTTCACACATTTTTCAACGCTCCCAGAACTTTCGCCCCCTCCCCCACCCTGTGACTCGCTTCCGCTTCCATGGTTCCATCCACTGCCAAATACATTCCCAGATGTCTAAAACCCTTCACTTCCTCCAGTTTTTCCCCATTCAAACTTACCTCCCAATTGACTTGTCACTCAACCTTACTGTACCTAATAACCTTGCTCTTAATCACACTTACTCTTAGGTTTCTTCTTTCACACACTTTACCAAACTCAGTCACCAGCTTCTGCAGTTTCTCACCCGAATCTGCCACCAGCGCTGTATCATCAGCGAACAATAACTGGCTCACTTCCCAAACCCTGCCATCCACAACAGACTGCATACTTGCACCTCTCTCCAAAAACTCTTGCATTCACCTCCCTAACAACCCCATCCATAAACAAATTAAGGAGACATCACGCACCCCTGTCGCAAACCGACATTCACTGAGGACCAATCAATTTCCTTTCTTCCTACTCGTACACATGCCTTACATCCTCGATTAAACTATTCAGTGCTTCTAAAAGCTTACCTCCCACACCATATACTCTTAATACCTTCCACAGAGCATCTCTATCAACTCTATCATATGCCTTCTCCGGATTCATAAACGCTACATACAAATCCATTTGCTTTTCTAAGTATTTCTCACATACATTTTTCAAAGCAAAGACCTGATCCACGCATCCTATACCACTTCTGGAACCATACTGCTCTTCTCCAATCTGGTGCTCTGTACATGCCTTCACCCTCTCAATCAATACCCTCCCATATAATTTCCCAGGAATAATCGATACACTTATGCCTCTGTAATTTGAACACTCACCTTTATCCCCTTTGCCTTTGTACAATGGCACTATTCATGCATTCCGCCAATCCTCGGGCACTTCACCATGATCCATACATACACTGAGTATCCTTACCAATCAATGACCTACACAGTCATCCCCTGTTTTGAGAAAGTCCAATGCAATACCATCTTACCGAAATGTTCGCCAACCAAGTACATAATAAATTCGACAGTGATGTACTTGATCCGATGTGTCCTCGCACCACTAGCTGTGGTAAGGCATCTCGCCCATGGCCGTGTTGAGTATGAGCCAACATTATCTGAGTCAGACCTACTAGATCCAATATTCCCTGCACAGTCATGCAGAAGTTCCTTCGTGCATTCACCACCCAACCTCTGCCCTGATGGCCCCCTGTTCTGCAGGAGGGTGTAGGGCTAGCTACCCCATGAAGGGCAATGTCTCTGGGGTGTAGGTGCATTTACCATAAGTCTCTGTCGTGCAGGTGCCTTTACCGTAATGCTTTTGAGGTGCAGGTGCATTTACCATAATATCTCTGGGGTGCAGATGCATTTACCATAATGTCTCTGGGGTGCAAGTGTATTTACTATTTACCTTAATGTTAGTGGGGTGCAAATGCAATTACAGTGATGTCTCTGTCGTGCAGGTGCCTTTACCGCAATGTCTCTGGGGTGCAGGTGTATTTACCATAATGTCTCTGGGGTGCAGGTGTATTTACCATGATGTCTCTGGGGTGCAGGTGTATTTACCATAATGTCTCTGGGGTGCAGGTGTATTTACCATGATGTCTCTGGGGTGCAGGTGTATTTACCATAATGTCTCTGGGGTGCAGGTGTATTTACCAAAAGCTAAACCGTCACTGCTTCACTGATCGCTTAGTACATACTACTACCCTCGTCATTGTCCTGGGGTTTATGGTTGAAGAGGGTAATTGATTGTTCCAAAGAATGGAAATATTACGAATCTAAATGAAAAACCTGCTTGAGGTAGTGGGACTGTCACTTGGAACAACCGGATACCTGGACCAGAGGGCAGAAATAACCACACAGTGAAGCCATATAACTGTTTCAGCGAATGGAAAACAATGAAGTAAATAGATACAACGAAGTGAAGTTAGAGCGCGTCTGGCGATACCCATCTCACCAATGTGCCGCACCGACCTCGAGGCTCACTATAACCTTAGTGCGTCTCCGTGTGTCTCAGGATCACTACACGTATGACTTGCTATCATCACTACCTCCCAGGCAAGTTACAGATGATGGCTCATACTGCCTCTCACTCCACTCGACACCTCCTCAACCCACGTTCAGTGTGGAAAACATGAACTTCCACATTAACGCAAGATTGCAAGACTTTGTTCTCAAAGTTGGTTCATCACAAGAGACTAAATTCTTGCACTATACAGCGTTACCACACGGCACACGACACCCGATCACCTTTCACCTTTCATGTATTTTCCTAATACGACGTTGCATTCATCTTATTCATTTATAATGATTTGTATATTTTTCATGTTATTCAAAATTCTGGAACAGATCGTGGGTCGATCTCATGGCCGTGTTAGTCCATCATAAGTGGAAAGTTTAACCATAATGTTCAAAATCATCAACTCCACAAATGCTAATGATTTAGTTCAGACGAAAATGAAAATAAAAATCCATGACATCAAAACTCTCTCCAACGCCAGACTCAGAAAATGTATCAACTTTGATCAAGATATTTTCACACAAGATAAAGTTGTACAGTTGGACGTCCACCCACCCAGTGTGAGGTACCATATAAGCAGGTACACCTCACTGCTCTGTGTGAGGTACCATACAAGCAGGTACACCTCACTGCTCTGTGTGAGGTACCATATAAGCAGGTACAACTCGCACGCGAGAGTGAAATAGCACAAGGACAGGTACAGTTTACATCCCTGTGTCAGGTACAACGGGGTCAGGTACAACTCACATCCCTGTGTCAGGTACCACGGGGTCAGGTACAGCTCATATCCCTGCATGAGGTATTGTGTATACAGCTGACAACGAGAGTGTGAGGGAACATGAGATGTGGTACGTCCACATATAACCCATGATAAAGATAAGAAAGCTAATGTCAACTTCCATCATAATTCAAATATAATATGATTATGAATCAAATGAATCGTGCTCATATATTTGATTGATGCACACCAAAATAGGGGTGCACCATTCAAGCTAATGCTGCATGTGTACCACACCAGCTGGGGCAGCATGTGCACCACACCAGCTGGGGCTGCAGGTGCACCACACCAGCTGGGGCTGCAGGTGCACCACACCAGCTGGGGCTGCAAGTGCACCACACCGGCTGGGGCTGCAGGTGCACCACACCAGCTGGGGCTGCAGGTGCACCACACCAGCTGGGGCTGCAAGTGCACCACACTAGCTGGGGCTGCAGGTGCACCACACCAGCTGGGGCAGCAGGTGTACCACACCAGCTGGGGCTGCAGGTGCACCACACCAGCTGGGGCAGCAGGTGTACCACACCAGCTGGGGCTGCAGGTGCACCACACCAGCTGGGGCAGCAGGTGTACCACACCAGCTGGGGCTGCAGGTGTACCACACCAGCTGGGGCTGCAGGTGTACCACACCAGCTGGGGCAGCAGGTGTACCACACCAGCTGGGGCTGCAGGTGTACCACACCAGCTGGGGCTGCAGGTGCACCACACCAGCTGGGGCTGCAGGTGCACCACACCAGCTGGGGCAGCAGGTGCACCACACCAGCTGGGGCTGTAGGTGCACCACACCAGCTGGGGCTGCAGGTGCACCACACCAGCTGGGGCAGCAGGTGCACCACACCAGCTGGGGCTGCAGGTGCACCACACTA
>NC_092271.1:3418424-3430924 GCF_036320965.1 Panulirus ornatus | reverse complement strand
GCTACCACCACATGCTACCACCCCATCCTACCTCCACATGCTACTACCCCATCCTACCATCACATGCTACTACCCCATCCTACCACCACATGCTACGACCCCATCCTACTATCACATGATACCACCCCATCCTACCACCACATGCTACCGCCACATGCTACCACTCCATCCTACTACTCCATGCTACCACCACATGCTACCACCCCACCCTACCAACACACCCTACCACCACAACCTACCACCAGAGGCTACCACCACATCCTACCACCAAATGCTACCACCGCATGCTACCAACACATGCTACCACCACATGCTACCACCACATCCTAACACCACATCCTACCACCACATCCTACCACCACATGATACCACCACATACTACCACCACATGCTACCACCCTATCCTACCACCACATGCTACCACCACATGCGACCACCATATGCTACCACCCCATCCTACCACCACATGCTACAACCACATGCTACCACCCCATCCTACCACCACATGCTACTACCACATTCTACCACCCCATCCTACCATCCCATCCTACCACCACATCCAACCACCACATCCTACCACCCTATCCTACCACCACATACTACCACCATATGCTACCACCACATGCTACCACCCAATTCAACCACCACATGTTACCACCACATATTACCACCCCATTCTACCACCACATGCTACCACCCCATCCTACAACCACATGCTACTACCCCATCCTACCATCACATGCAACTACCCCATCCTACCACTACATGCTACCACCCCATCCTACCACCACATGCTAAAACCCCATCCTACCACCACATGCTACCACCACATGCTACCACCCCATCCTACATCTACATGCTACCACCACATGCTACATCCCCATCCTACCACCACATGATACCACCAAATGCTACAACCACATGTTACCACCCCATCCTACCACCACATGCTACCACCCCTTCCTACCATATCACATGCTACTTCCCCATCCTACCACCACATGCTAGGACCCCATCCTACCACCACATGATACCACCCCATCCAACCACCACATGCTACCGCCACATGCAACCACTCTATCCTTCCACTCCATGCTACCACCACATTCTACCACCCCATCCTACCACCACACCCTACCATCACAACCTACCATCACAAGCTACCACCCCCTCCTACCACCACATGCTACCATCCCATCCTACCACCACACACTACTACCACATGCTACCACCCCATCCTACCACCATATCCAACCACCCAATCCTACCACCACAAGATACCACCACATGCTACCACCACATGCTACCAAACCATCCTACCACCACATGTTACTACCCCACCCTACCACCACATGCTACCGCTCCATCCTTCCACCACATGCTACCACCCCATCCTAACACCACAAGCTACCACAACATGTTACGACCCCATCCTACCACCACATGCTACAACCACATCCTACAACCAAATACTACTACCCCAGCGTACCACCACATGCTACCACCCCATCCTACCACCACATGCTACCACTCCATCCTACCACCGCATCTTACCACCACATGCTACCACCCCATTCTAACACCACATGCTATCACCCCATGCTACCACCCCATCCTACCACCATGTGCTAATACCCCATCTTACCACCACATGCTACCATCACAAGCTAACATCACATGCTACCATTCCCATCTTCCACCCCATCCTACCACCACATACTACCCCCATCTTACCACCACATGCTACCACCACATGCCACGAGCCTATCCTACCACCCCATTCTACCACCACATGCTACCACCACATGCTACCACCCCATTCAACCACCACGTGCTACCACCCTATCCTACCACCACATGCTACCACCCTTTCCTACCGCCACATGCTACCACCACATCCTACCACCACATGCTACCATCATATACTACCACCCCATCCAACGACTGCATGCGACTACCACATGCTGCCACATCATCATACCACCACATGCTACCACCACATGCTCCCACCCCACCCTACCACCACATGCTACCACCACATTCTTCCACTCCATCCTACCACCACATGCTACCACCAAATGCTACCACCATATGCTACCACCCCATCCTACCACCACATGCTACCACCAGATACTACCACCCCATTTTACCACCACATGCTACTACCACATGCTACCACCCAGGCCTACCACCCCATCCTACCAACACATCCTACCACCACATGCTACCGCCACATGCCACCACCCTATCCAACCTGTATATGCTACCACCACATGCCACCACCCCATCCTACCACCACATGCTACCGCCACATGCTACCACCACATGCTACTTCCCCATCCTACCACCACATGCTACCAACCCATTATACATCACCTGCTACTAACCCATCCCAACACCACATGCTACCACCCCATCCTACCACCACATGCTACGACCCCATCCTACTACCACACGCTACTGCCACATGCTACCACTCCATCCTACTATTCCATGCTCCTACCACATGCTACCACCACATGCTACCACCACATTCTACCACTACATGGTACCACCCCATTCAACGACCACATGCTACCAACCTATCCTGCCACCACATGCTACTACCCCATCCTCCCATCACATGCTATTACCCCATCCTACCACCACATGCTACCACGCCATCCTACCACCACATGCTACCCACCCATCCTACTACGCCATCCTACAACCACATGCTACCCACCCATCCTACCACCACATGCTACGACCACATGCTACCACCCCATCATACCTAAACATGCTACCACCACATGCTACCACCACATGCTACCACCCCATCCTACCACCACATGCTACCACTCAATCCTACCGACATATGTTACCACTATATGCTACCATTACATGCTACCACCACATCCTACCACCACATGCTACCATCACATGCTACAACCACATGCTAACACCCCATCCTAAAACCACATGCTAAAACCATATGCTACCACCACATCCTACCACCCCATCCTACCACCACATCATACAAGGACATCCTACCACCCCATCCTACCACCACACGCCACCACCACATATTACCATTATATGCTAACACCACTTGCTACCACCCAATTCTACCACCACATGCTACCACCACATGCTACCACCACATGCTACCACCACATGCTACCACCCAATCCTACCACCACATGCTACTACCTCATCCTACCATCACATGCTACTACCCCATCCTACCACCACATGCTACCAACCCATCCTACCACCATATGCTAATACCACATGCTACCACCGCATCCTACTACCACATGCTACCAACACATGCTACCACCCCATTATACCACTACATGCTACCACCACATGCTACCACCCCATAATACCACCACATGATACAACCACATACTGACACCACATACTACCACCAAATCCTACAACCTATGCTACCACCCCATCCTACCACCACATGCTAGCACCTATCCTACCACCACATGCTACTACCAATCCTACCACCACATGCTACTACCACATCCAATCATCTCATGCTACTACCCCATCCTACCACCACATGCTATCACCCCGTCCTACCACTACATGCTACCACCACATGCTACCACCCCATCCTACCACCATCTGCTACCACCCCATGAAACCACCCCATAATACCACCTTATGCTACCATCACATAATACCACCAAATGCTACCACCCCATCCTAGCACTATATGCTACCACCCCAACCTAAAGAAACTTACTACCACCATATGTTACCACCACATGCTACCACCCCATCCTACTACCATACACTACCACCACCTGCTGCCACCACCTGCTACCACCCCATCCTACCACCCCTTCCTACCACCCCATCCTACCACTACATGCTACCACCCCATCCTACCACCACAAGCTACCAACACATGTTACCACCCAATCCTACTACCCCATCCTACCACAAATCCGACCACCATATGCTACCACCCCATCCTACCACCACATCCTACCACCACATCCTTCACCACATGCTACCACCCAATTCTACCACCACATGATACCATCCCATTCAACCACCACATGCTACCACCCTATCCTGCCACCATATGCTACTACCCGATCCTATCATCACATGCTACTATCCCATCCTACCAGCACAGCCAACCACTCCATCCTACCATCACATGCTACCACCCCATCATACCACTACATGCGACCACCACATGTTACCACACCATCATACCACAGCATGCTATTACCACATGCTACCACCCCATCCTACCACCCCATCCTACCACCACATCCTACCACCAGATTCTACAACCCATCCTACCACCACATGCTATCACCACATGCTTCCAAAACATGCTATAACCCCAGTCAACCACCACATACTACCACCACATGCTACCACCCCATTCTGCCACCAAATGCTAACACCACATCCCACATCCACATGCTACTACCCCATCCTAAACCATCAACAAACCAACCACCCCATCCTAACCCACATGCTACCAACCCCATCCTACACCAATATGCTACCACTCCATCATTACCACCACATGGGTACCGCCACAATGCTACCAACCAAACCTACCATTACATGCTACCACCATATCCCACCACCACATGCTACCACCACATGCTACCACCACATGCTACCACCATATGCTACCACCCATCCTACCACCACCTGCTACCACCACATGGTACCACCCCATCATACCACCACATGCTATAATCCCATGCTACCACCACATGATACCACAACATGCTACCACCATATCCGACCACCAAATGCTACCACCCCATCCTACCACCACATACTACCACCACATGCTTCCACCCCATCCTACCACCCCATCCTACCACCCCATCCTACCACCACATTCCACACCTCATCCTACCAACACATGCAACCACCATGAGCTACCACCACATGCTACCACCCCATTCAACCACCACAAGCTACCACCCCGTCCTACCACCACATGCTACCATCCCACTCTACCACCACATGTACGACCGCTACAAACCCCTAATGCACACCACATGCTACCACCCATCCCCACCACCACATGCTACCACCCACATGGTACTAAACCCATCCTACCCCCCCATCTACCACCACATCTACCACCCCATTCTCACCCCAACCTACCACCACATGCAAACCCCACATGCACCACCCAACTACCATCAACCTACCACTACATGCTACACCCCACCTACCACACATGCACTATCTCTTCCTAAAACCACCAAGTTACCACCCCATCTACCATCAAATGCTACCACCCCTTCCCACCACATGCTCCCAACCCATTTTTCCCAAAAAATTTAACTACCCATTCACCCCATGTGTACTCCCCCAATTACCCCACATGCTTACCACCAAACCCATCTACCCTCCTTCTTACCCCCAATGTACCACCTTCTAAAAAAAAAAAAAAATTAAAACCCACCAATGTACACCCCATGAACCTCCCCACATCTCCCAAATTTTGCTTTACCCAATCTTACACCACTGATTAAATCACATGCTAATCATGCTCCAATTCCTCTAAACCCTGCTACCACATGTACAACCCCACACCACATGCTACACATGCGATACCCATCCTAAACAATGCTACCACCACATGCTACACACATTGTGTACTCCTCATCTACATCTCAACCTTACAACACATGTACCACATATTCTGCAATCTTCCTTTACCACATGCTACCACACTGCTTTAGACTGTTCATCACCTAATGTACCACACATAACTTCACCCATTCACAACACAATTGCTACAACGATCCTTCAACCACTTGCTATACCCTTCTTATATATAAACCCACAATACCCATACTAAACATACTTGTAAAACCAATAATACTCCACATCCTTCACACGTTATCCTTAAGTGCTAACATCATATATTACACCACTTGTATGAACTATCTTCTTTATCTATAACAATTCCTTTACACAAATGTACCTACCTTCCTCTCCAAAGGCTACCACCCCCTCATACCACTCATTTACACACATAATTACCACATCTTGTACGTCTACACGAAGACCACTACTTGTTACCACATACTAACTAGCAACACCATGCTACCACCCCCTGTTGTGGTTAATATGTATTTTTTAGTGTCTTTTATATTTCTTTTTGTTTTTTTTATTTTTGTTTGTAATGGTTAGTTTTTTATTTTTTTTTTTTTTTATTTATTGGTTTTTTTTTGTTTTTATTTGTGTGTTTTCTTTTTTTATTTTCGCCGATGATTGGGTTTATTTGTGTTTTTATGTGTTTTTTTGTTTATATTTGGGTTTTGCATTTTTTTTTTGTTCTTATATGTTATATTTTTTTAATATTTTTTTCTTTTCTTATTTTTTATTCAATTTTTTTTATTGAGTTATTTTTTTTTTTTTTTTTTTTTGTCATATAATTTGATTTACTTTGATATTTGTGTGAGTTTGTTTTTTTTCTTTATGTTTTTTTTTTTTTTTATTGTTTTTTTTTTTTTTTTTTTATGTTAGTAGGTTTTTTTTTTTTTTTTTTTTTGTTTTGATCCTTGTTTGGTTTTTGTTTTTTTGTTTTTGTGTTTTTTTTTTTTTGTATTTGCGTAATTGTTCGTTTTAGTGGGTTGTGAGTTTCTTTTTTTTTTTTTTTTTTTTTTGCGCTTATTTTTTTTTTTGTGTTTTTTTTTTTTTTTCTTTTTTGTTTTTAATTTTTTTTGTTTTTATTTTTTTTGTTTTTTATTTTGTTTTGTTTTTTTTTTTTTTGTTTATTTTTTTTTTTTTTTTTTTTTTTTCATATTGTTTTATTCTTTTTTTTTGTGATTTATTTTTATCGTTCTTTTTTTTTTTTTTTTGGTTTTTTTTTCGTTTTTTGAATTGGCACTGTATTTTGTTTTTCTGCTTTTTTTTTTTTTTTTTTCTTTTTTTTTTTTTTACTACATTTACCTCATATAAAACCCCAATCCAACCACCAAGTATTCAAAAAATAATACACCATCTACGGATAAGGCGACTCCACTTCTTACCACACATGCTAAAAACAAAACCAAAATGTTACCAGCATTTTACACACATGCTTCTACTCATGCTAATCTCTCTCACGCCCCATCTACATCCATCACTACCAGCACATTCTACTCACTTCTAACCCCTCTACCACCATTGGCTACCAAAACATGAACTCCACATTAATACCACCGTTCAACCACAAACATGTACCACAACCGCTTCACATCCTTCCACCACATGCTATCAGCCTTTCTTATTCAATCTCTACCCCATACTAATACATGCTATCAAATCTATCCAACAAAATACACACCCCATATACAACAATGCCACACCATATACCTATCACATGCTTACCGCAACATTTAACAACCGTGCTACTCATTTCCTACACCACAGCTACCACCTCATATAATACATGTACTACCCACTACATCCACTTGCTTCAACCCACATCTACCACTACATGCTAAACCCATCTACACCAACGTACCGCCCCATGTAACACTCCATCTATATTAAAGCTACTAAAATGCTCACAACATGTACAACCACATCCTACCACCAAATCCCTTTCCCCCAAAATTTTAGCAAAACATGTACCCCCCCTTCAAACCCCCACAAAGAAATACCTGCCCCCACATTAATACCCCTCTCCATCAATGCTACTTTCCCCTTTCCCAACCAAAAGTACCCCCATCCCCCCCACCTTTACCAACCCCCTCCCCCACCCCAAAATTTTCCAAAAGCTAAAATTTTTTAACTAATGGGGAAAAACCACATGTACCCCCCCAAAACTTTAAAATTTACACCCCAAAACTTCCAAACCATGCTCCACCCTCCCATCGACACATGTACCACCCTATGTAAAATTATTTTAACCCCCTCCCCCAAACCCCATTTACCATCACATGTTTCAAAACCCCCAATTTTACCCCCCAAACCTACCCCCTCCCACCCCCATATTTCCGGAAAATCCCAAACCCCCCTACACCCACATGTTCCAATAATGTACCACCACATGTAAAACCCCTTTTACCCCAATTAAAAAACCCCATGCTACCAAACATGCTTTTCAACCCCATTCTATCACCCCAAAGTTAAACCCCCCCAAATTAACCCCCCCACATGCTTACCAAAAATCGTTCCCTTAAATGTATACCTCTTCCCCAAAAAAATGCTATCAACCTTTCCCACAAACCCTTTGCTATACCCATGTACCCCCCCCATCCTATACCATATGCTCCCCCAAAAATGCTACCCCCTTTCCCATCCTTCTTTTACCACAAGTACCACCCATTTTTAACCCCCACATGATAACCAATAATACCACCCCCATGCTTACCCAAAACCTACCACCCCTTTTTCCACCCCATCCTGCCGTTTAATGTCATATCCCCTTCTACTATCAATGTAAAACCTCATGTACCACCCAGTTTACCCCCAATGCTTCCATCCCCCCCCCATTTCCAAAGGGTACCCAAACCCCTTACCCCCCATTGTATAACATCCCTTTTCCCCATGTATATTTTTTACTACCCCATGACCCAACCCCTCCTTCCAAAACATGGCCCCCCCCCAAAGCTTCCACCCCTCCTACCCCCATTGCTACCCCCCATGAAACCCCCCCATAAAAAACCCCTTTTGTACCATCAATCCTTTACCCCCAAATTTAACCCCCTCCTAAGGGGAATATATGCTACCACCCCAACCTAAAGGGAAAAATTATAAATATGTTACCCACATGCTAACCCCTCCCCTTTCCCTAAATTTCCCCCTTTGCCCCCAATGTACCCCCCCATCCCACCCCCCTTTACCACCCCTTTTCCACCCCTACATGCTACCACCCCCCCTTTTCCCCACCAAACTTTCCAAAAATTTTTCCCCCCAATTTCCCATACCCCCTCCCACCCCAAATCGCCACCCTATGTACCACCCCCTTCCACCCCAAAAACCCAACCCCCACATCCTTCACCCCATGTACCCCCAATTCTACCCCCACATGATACCCTCCCCTTAAACCACATGCTACCCCCCTATTGCCACCTTTTGTATAAAGATCCCAAAATCACAGCTATATCCCCTCCTACCCCGCACAGCAAAACCCCTCCCTCCCAAACCCTAAAGTACCCCCCCATCATACCACTAATGGACCCCCACATGTTACCAAATATACCCAGATTTTATTACCCCATGCTACCCCCCTTTACCCAAACCCCTCCACCTTCCCCTTAAACCAGTTTTACAAACCCTCCCAACCCCCTGCTATCAAAATGTTCCCAAAAAATGCTTTAAAAACCCCGGGCAAAACCCCCAAAACTACCCCCATTTTACCACCCCAAATTTCCCAAAAAGTAAACCCCAAACCCCCAGCCCATGTTCTACCCCCTCCTAAAAATCCCAAAACCACCTACCCAAAAACCCCTTTCTAAACCCCCTCCTTCCAATATGCTACCCCCCCATTTATTCCACCCCTGTACCCCCACAAAGCTACCAAAACCCAAATTTCCCTTACATGTACCCCCATATCCCCCCACCCCATGTCCCCCAATGCTAACCCCCAATGTACCATTTGCTTTTAAAACCCCTCTTTCCCCCACCTGTTCCACCACGGGGACCACCCCTCATACCACCACTTTTATAAAAATGTCCCAATGATACCCCAAAATTTTACCCAATCCGGGCCCAAATGCTACCCCCCCATCTACCAAACATACTACCCCCAATGCTTCACCCCCTTAACCCCCCCTCTTCCCCCCCATTACACCCCATTCAACCCCTTTCCTTTCCAAAATGAACCACCATGAGCACCCCCCACAAGTACCCCCCCATTAAAACCCCCATGTACCCCCCGCCTAACCCCATGTACCCTCCCCTTACCCCCAAAATTTACGACCCCCATTACCATAAATGGAACCCCATGCTACCCCCCCATTCCACCAAATGCTACCCCCAAAATTGGTTTTACCCAAACTACCCCCATTTACCACCCCATCTACCACCATTTGCACCCCCAAACCCACCCCCAAATGCAACCGCACATGTTCCACCCAAGTTCCATCCCCCCTTTCCCACATGTACTACCCCATCCCACCAAACACATTTCTATATCTCTTCCCACCCCCACATGTTACCCCCCCATCCCACCATCAAATGCTCCCCCCCTTCCCTTTTCACCCCAGTTTCCCCTCCAAATTTTCCCCCACCTGTACCGGGCCCCATGTTTCCACCCGATCCTACCATACATGCTACAACCCCATGCTACCACACCCTCCTTCCACCACATGTATACCACATGCTACCCCCAATTACCCCCCCGATCCTTTCCACAAATGTTTCTAAACCCCATCCCTTTTTAAATGGTATTACCCCCCTTTTACCACCACATGCTACCCCCCCATCCACCCCCACATTACCTTTCATGCTACCCCCACACCTACCCCCCCATACTTCCCCCCTTCTACCACCAGTGTTAACCCCCCCATTTTAACCACATGATCTTCCCCCTTACCATTATTTCTTTATCCCCCCCTTCCCCCTATGCTAACCCGGGCGTATTCTACTTTTTTAACCCCCATGTCACCACCCCCTACCACCTACGGGTTTTTCCGACATTTACCACCCAGGTACCAAACCCCATCCCACCACCCATGCTACCCCCCTTCTAACACCAAATACTACCCCATTTACTATATTTATCCTACCCCCCACATGATACCCCCAAAATGTACCACCCCTTTTACCAACCCCTCCCACAAAAACCCATGATACCACCCAAATTTTTCCACCCCGTTTCTACCTCCCATCCTACCACCACAAAGTACGACCCCCTTCTACCACCCCTGCTTTCGACCCCCTATAACAATGCCCCCACCCCATTCTACCAAACCCCATGCTACCAAAAAAATGCTACACCCCCTTTAAACCCCCTCCTACCTCACATGTATACCCCCTTCCCACCACCCCAAAACTACCCCACTTCCTTTACCTTTTGCTACAAAATGCTACCACCCCAAACCTACCCTTACTTTTACAACCACATCTTACCCCACAGGTAACCCCTTCCCCCACCCCATTTTACCCCCATATGGGTACCCCAAAAATTTACCCCCACATTACCACCCCCTCCTACAACCCCAAAGCTTCCCCCAATTTAAAAAGTGTACCAAAAATCCTACCCCCACCCTGCTACGGCCCCACCTACCACCACATGCCCACCCCCTACTACCCCCACATGCCACCCCCTCATTCTAGACACGTGGACCACAAATTTCTACCAACCCCAAATTTAAACCCCCTTTAATGTTTTCTACCCCATCCTACCATACTTACTAATTCCCACCCCCACATGTACTACCCCCTCTACCCCCAAAGGTTTCCAAAACCCTTCCCACCCCCAAAATGTTTCCAAAACCCCTTCCCACAAAACATGCTACCCCCCAATCCTTTTCCCCACATTCTTCCCCCCCCTCCTTTACCCCATGCTTTGCCAAAATGTCCATCCCCCCCTACCCCTAATGCTAAAAACCCCTTTTTCCCCCCCCATCCTACCCCCGATGCTACTATCAAAAAAAAACCCTCCATCCTACCCCCACATGCTTACCCCATCCCCCCACAAGTACCCCAAATGCCATTTACCACACGCTACCACCCCCTCCTTCCACCCCATGTATACCCCAAACCTACCAAAATGCTACCAAAAACCCCTGCTTTTCGACCCATTTAACCATCACCTGTACCCCCCCATCCTACAAACATGCTACCCCCAAAATGTTGACCATCCTGCCATCACTTTTTCCCCCCCTTAACCCCCGATGCTACCACCCAAAGTTTCCGCAATCTTTGCCATATGCTAATACCCCCTCTACCCCTAAATGCTACCACCCCTGGAAACCCCTTCCCACCCCCACATGTTCGTACTTTTACCCTCCCCAATGAAATACATGCTACCCCCATTTACCCCCTTTTCCTTCCACCCTATTACCCCAAACCCCCCCAACCCCCCATAACAAACCTAAAATACAAAAACCCCAACCTTAACCTTCATCCCCCACCAAACAATTTTCCACCCCCCCCTACCACCCCCATGCTAAAAAGCCAATGTTTCCCCCTTTATCCCAATTTTCCTTTCTCCCCCAAATGCACCACCCCTTTTTTACCACCCCACACTACCCCCCAACCAAATACCACAGGCTCCAAAAGGGCTAATTTCCCATAACCACCAAATGTTCCACCCCTTCCCACCCCCAATATACAACCCCAATTTCTACCCCCCCATTCCCACCCCCCTATTTCCAATCACCCCATCCTACCCCATATGATACCACCACATGCTTTAAAACCACACCTAACACCACATCCTACCCCCCATTACCACCAAAATGATAACCCCCCTACTACCACCACATGCAAAACCTTTTCCACCACATGCTACACCAATCCTACCACCATATGCTAACCCTCCCATCTTTCCACCAAAATGCTAAACCCCA
>NC_092271.1:3412447-3418324 GCF_036320965.1 Panulirus ornatus | reverse complement strand
CTGTTAACGTATTCGAAGGGTAAAACCAGTAACTATAGCATCACACGGGTAACGATTGCATGACCAGTCGTTAATGTGCTTCATTCATCTATGTATGGAGTGTTCCCTCCTATTCTATACATAATTTACTCCTTTGTAGTAGCCAAGTATTCTTTTACACGTATGTACCTGAACAACTATTTTGCATTACATGTGTGCTTTCTACTTGGGTAAAATCATCAACATACGTGTGTATATGTTTGCGTATCTATGTTGATAGGTAAACTAGTTATAAAAGCTGTGTTTTGTCCAGTGGTAAATCATGAAATACAAGTTTCGAGATGGGCTATGCAGTGTGTGTGTGTGTGCGCGCGCCTCTCTAACATAGCAATGTTGCTTGTCGTGGGCGAGGATAGTCTGTGGCGCGGGCGTGGGTGGAGTCAGTCTTGGCGTGGGCGTAGAGACAGTCTGTGGCGGGAGTGGAGTCATCCTTGGCGTGGGCGTAAAGGCAGTCTTTGGTTTGGGCGTGGAGATAGTCTGTGACGCAGGCATGAAGACAGTCTCAGGCGTGGGCGTGGAACAGTCTTTGGCGTGGACGCAGGGTCATTCCTTGGCTTGGGCGTGGAGGGCCAGCCGGCGGGAGAACTCCAGCATGAGGGTGGGGGCGCGGGCAGCGACAGACGCCCATGATGGCTGGAGCGTCACCTTTGGTGACTGGTGGACAGCGTACTGAAGGGCTGCCTGCTGCAGCGTGAGCGTGCCGTACTTGTGCGCCAGCAGGAGGGTGTCCGGGGTGTTGGTGGGCGTCAGGTCGGCCGCCAGGTGCTGCTCGCACGCCAGCGTCAGGTCGGCCACACCGTGACGCAGGCCAGCCACCATCAGCGGCCGTGCCAGCGGTCCGAGCTCACCACACTCCCCTGTGTCGATCCATTCCAAGAGCTGTTGGGTGACAGTGGCCGACATGTTAACTCTCACGGTCAACTCCTCCCAGGAGCCTCCCACCTGCTGCTGGTTCAGCTCTCTCACTGGTGTCCTCTCTACACTACTGAAGGAGCAGCGACCGAGGCGAACTGAGGGAGAGTCTGCCCGGAGGTTTCCTGGATGTGGCGGGTCATCCTTGAGATCGTCGTTGTGATGATGGTACAGTCTCCTGCGGGGTGTGGCTGCGTCTAGGGAGACGACGGGCCGCTTCACAGGGGAGGAGGCACTTGGATTATCTATTCGCCTACCGAACGACATTCTGCTGGGGGTCAAGAAACGCTTGGTCGGCGATATTTTGGTGGGAGTCCAAAGACGTTTTCTGGACGGTGTCCGGCTTGAACTGTAGGACTGCTTGGTGGGCGTGGAGGGAAGCTTACCAGGGGAAGCCATGGCGTGTGGAACGCAATGAACCCTGGAGGTCGGTGTGGTCACGCGAGACATTTTCACTGGTGATTTGTGTCCTCTAGCGGGAGATGACAGCGGGGATGGAATGCTCTTCTTGGAAGAATCGGGAGACGCGAAAGCAACCGACTCGTAACCAGATGACACGCTGCCAAACGTGCTGTTAATGGGGGTGTCCGAACAGGATGGATGGTGGAACTCATCTTTCGTGTCTGGCAGAGATGTCGTGGTTGCGATGTCGGTTCCGCGCCTCTTCGTCACCGCGGCTTTCTGTAGGAGGCTAGAGCGGGCGTGCAGTATAGCACGATGGGCGGTAAATGTAGAACCTTCGCTGGTGATCACTTCCATGTCGCTGTACATCCCCGTCTTATGCAGCTCCCTCAAGTGACGGGTGAGGTTCTCAACGTAAGGCACCGCTCTCTCCATATCTGATCCTTTCATCACAAAGCGCAACCTTGCCGTCAGCTGGTCATCCACTAGGAGTTTGAAGATCCCAAGGGCCAGCCGTGGTACCAGAATACCTTGCCATCTCAGTTCGTCGCCATGGTCCTGAGTCAACTGCTTCTCGTGCTGATCCCTACCTGATACGCTACAGTATATTTCCATATCAGGATAATTTACGTTACACTTGAAGCACCTGAGCGATATGACAATGTTACGATTGACAGGCTTTTGGCTGTCACACCCACCATCTTTGAGAAACGGTGTAATAGTTAAGCGCCAGGAGGTGCGGAGATCGTTCACAGAGAGCGGGAAGTCAGTGGTGAAGGCTTGACTCAGTTCCTTGTAGCTCGAGATGTGGGTGATCCTGACAGTGTAGTTTATATATATATATTTATATATATATATATATATATATATATATATATATATATATATATATATATATATATATATATATATATATATATATATATATATAGCGAGGTAGCATTAAGAAGAGAGGACTGGGCCTTTGAGGGAATATCCTCACCTGGCCCACTTCTCTGTTCATTCTTTTGACAATTAAAAAAAGAAAATCGAGAGCGAGGATTTCTTTCTCCCCTATCTCCAGGGATAGGGGTGAAAGAATACTTCCCACGTATTCCCTATTCCTTCAAACATACCCATTTTTGCTTTCCGAGATAATGTTCTCGACTTCCAAACATTCTTCAAGGCTCTCAGAATTTTCGCCCCCTCCCCCACCCAATGATTCACTTCCGATTCCATGTTTCCATCCGCTGCCAGATCCACTCCAAGATATCTAAAACACTTTATTTCCTCCAGTTTTTCTCCATTCAAAATTACCTTCCAATTGACTTGACCCTCAACCCTACTGCACCTAATAACCTTACTCTTATTCACATTTACTCTTAACTTTCCTCTTTCACACACTTTACCAAACTCAGTCACCAGCTTCTGCAGTTTCTCACATGAATCAGCCACCAGCGCTGTATCATCAGCGAACAACAACTGACTCACTTCCCAAGCTGTCTCATCCACAAAAGACTACATACTTGCCCCTTTTTCCAAAATTCTTACATTCACCTACCTAACAACCCCATCCATAAACAAATTAAACAACCATGGAGACATCACACACCTCTGCCGCAAACCTACATTCACTGAGAACCAATCACTTTCCTCTCTTCCTACACGTACACATGCCTTACATACTCGATAAAAACTTTTCACTGCTTCTAACAACTTGCCTCCCACACCATATATTCTTAATACCTTCCACAGAGCATCTCTATCAACTCTATCATATGCCTTCTCCAGATCCATAAATGCTACATACAAATCCATTTGCTTTTCTAAGTATTTCTCACATACATTTTTCAAAGCAAACTCCTGATCCACACATCCTCTGCCACTTCTGAAACCACACTGCTCTTCCCCAATCTGATGCTCTGTACATGCCTTCACCCTCTCAATCAATACCCTCCCATATAATTTACCAGGAATACTCAACATACTTATACCTCTGTAATTTGAGCACTCACTCTTATCCCCTTTGCCTTTATACAATGGCAATATGCCCGCATTCCGCCAATCCTAAGGCAGCTCACCATGAATCATACATACATCAAATAACCTTACCAACCAGTCAACAATACAGTCACCCCCACACATGGAATAACAACCCCCTCCCCCCTCATGTGTGCGAGGTAGCGTTAGGAAAAGACAACAAAGGTCCCATTCGTTCACACTCAGTCTCTAGCTGTCATGTAATGATGCACCGAAACCACAGCTTCCTTTCCACATCCAGGCCCCACACAACTTTCCATGTTTTACCCCAGACGCCTAACATGCCCTGGCACAATCCATTGACAGCACGTCGACCCCGGTATACCACATCATTCCAATTCACTGTATTCCTTGCACGCCTTTCACCCTTCTGCATGTTCAGGCCTTGATCACTCAAAATCTTTCTCACTTCATCTCTCCACCTCCAGTTATGTCTCCCACTTCGCCTCGTTCCCTCCACCTCTGACACATATATCCTCTTGGTCAATATTTTCTCACTCATTCTCTCCATGTGACCAAACCATTTCAAAACACCCTCTTCTGCTCTCTCAAACACACTCTTTTTATTTCCACACATCTCTCTTACCCTCACATTACTTACTCGATCAAACCACATCACACCACACATTCTCCTCAAACATCTCATTTCCAGCACATCCACCCTCCTGCGGACAACTCTATCAATAGCCCACGCCTCGCAACCATAGAACATTGTTGGAACCACTATTCCTTCAAACATACCCATTTTTGCTTTCCGAGATAATGTTCTCCACTTCCAAACATTCTTCAAGGCTCTTCAAAACCACTAACACACTCATTCAGCTGATCTTAAAACACTTGCCTCTCATGATCTTTCTTCTCATGCTCAGGTGCATATACACCAATGATCACCCATCTCTCTCCATCAACTTTCAGTTTTACGCATATCAATCTAGAATTTACTTTCTTACACTCTATCACGTACTCCCACAACTCCTATTTCAGAAGTAGTGCTACTCCTTTCCTTGCTGTTGTTCTCTCACTAACCCCTGACTTTACTCCCAAGGCATTCCCAAACCACTCTTCCCCTTTACCCTTGAGCTTCGTTTCACTCAGAGCCAAAAACACTACCTATCACTCCTTTTATCTCATCTTGGTTACATCCACACACATTTAGACACCCCAATCTGAGCCTTCGAGGAGGATGAGCACTCCCCGCGTGAATCCTTCTTGTGTATCCCCTTTTAGAAAGTTAAGATACAAGGAGGGGAGGTTTCTGGCATCCCGCTCCCGTCCCCTTTAGTCGCCCTCTACGACACGTGAGGAATGCGTGGGAAGTATTCTTTCTCCCCTATCCCCAGGGATATATATATATACATATATATATATGTATATATATATATATATATATATATATATATATATATATATATATATATATATATATATATATATATATATATATATATATATATATATATGTATATATATATATATATATATATATATATATATATATATATATATATATATATATATATATATATATACATATATATATATATATATATCCCTGGGGATAGGGGAGAAAGAATACTTCCCACGTATTCCCTGCGTGTCGTAGAAGGCGACTAAAAGGGGAGGGAGCGGGGGGCTGGAAATCTTCCCCTCTCGTTTTTTTTTAATTTTCCAAAACAAGGAACAGAGAAGGGGGCCAGGTGAGGATATTCCCTCCAAGGCCCAGTCTTCTGTTCTTAACGCTACCTCGCTAACGCGGGAAATGGCGAATAGTTTGAAAGAAAGAATATATATATATATATATATATATATATATATATATATATATATATATATATATATATATATATATATATATGGAGAAAACTGGAAGATGTAAAGTGTTTTAGATATCTGGGAGTGGATCTGGCAGCGGATGGAACCATGGAAGCGGAAGTGGATCATAGGGTGGGGGAGGGGGCGAAAATCCTGGAAGCCTTGAAGAATGTGTGGAAGTCGAGAACATTTTCTCCGAACGCAAAAATGGCTATGTTTGAAGGAATAGTGGTTCCAACAATGTTGTATGGTTGCGAGGCGTGGGCTATGGATAGTGTTGTACGCGTGAGGGTGGACGTGCTGGAAATGAGATGTTTGAGGAAAATATGTGGTGTGAGGTGGTTTGCTCGAGTAAGTAATGTAAGGGTAAGAGAGATGTGTGGAAATAAAAAGAGCGTGGTTGAGAGAGCAGAAGAGGGTGTTTTGAAATGGTTTGGGCACATGGAGAGAATGAGTGAGGAGAGATTGACCAAGAGGATATATGTGTCGGAGGTGGAGGGAACGAGGAGAAGTGGGAGACCAAATTGGAGGTGGAAAGTGGGAGTGAAAAAGATTTTGAGTGATCAGGGCCTGAAATGCAGCAGGGTGAAAGGCGTGCAAGGAATAGAGTGAATTGGATCGATGTGGTATACCGGGGTTGACGTGCTGTCAGTGGATTGAATCAGGGCATGTGAAGCGTCTGGGGTAAACCAT
>NC_092271.1:3317447-3407447 GCF_036320965.1 Panulirus ornatus | reverse complement strand
CCATCCTCAGTACTTCCTTTGCTATCATGCTCACTGTGATGTTCTTTATAATCCTCACTAATTTCTTCGTTATCATGTTCAGTGCACTGCTCCTGGCTAACCTCACTACTTCGTTATCATGTTCAGTGCACTGCTCCTGGCTAACCTCACTACTTCGTTATCATGTTCAGTGCACTGCTCCTGGCTAACCTCACTACTTCGTTATCATGTTCAGTGCAGTGCTCCTGGCTAACCTCACTACTTCATTCGTTAATGTCCAGTGCAATGCTCTTCACTATACCCACTACCTTATTTGCTATCATGCTCAGTGCAATGATCTTCACTATTCTCGCTACTTCCTTCGCTACCATTTAGTGCAATGCTCTTCACTACCCCCATTACTTCTTTCGCTATCATGTTCAGTGCAACGCTCTTCATTATCCCCACTACGTTCTTCTCTCTAATGCTCAGTGCAATTCTCTTCACTATCCTCACTACTTTCGTTGCGTTCATGATCACTGCAATGATCAATGTCCTTACTGATTTCTTCGCTATCATACTCAGTTCAATGCTCTTGACTATCTTCACTATTTCCTTTGCATTCATTCTCGATGCAATAATTTTCACTGTCCTCATTATTTCCTTTATCATCATGCTCATTGCAATGCGCCTTACAAACCACACTATCATGCTCAGTGCAGTACTCTTGACTATCCTCACTACTTCATTCTTGTTCGGTGCAATGTTTTTCACTACCCCCCCTAATTCCTTCGGTATTTTGCTTAGTGCAATGCTCTTCACTGTACTCACTACTTCCTTCGCAATCATGTTCAGTGCAATGATCTTCACTATCTTCACTACCTTATTTGCTATCATAGTGCAATGATCTTCACTATCCTCACTACCTTATTTGCTATCATAGTGCAATGATCTTCACTATCCTCACTACCTTATTTGCTATCATAGTGCAATGTACTATGAGATTCTCATTGCCTACTCAGCAATCAGGCTCAGTGCAATGATCACTCATTCACTATTTCCTTTGCAAGTCATTATGAGTGCAATGCTCTTCACTATCCCGCCTACATCCTTCACAATCATGCTTATTGCAATGCTCTTCACTATCCCCACTACATCCTTCACAATTATGCTTAGTGCAATGCTCTTCACTATCCCGACTACATCCTTCACAATCATGGTTAGTGCAATGCTCTTCACTATCCCGACTACATCCTTCACTATTCTATTCTTTCGCAATCTTGGTCTTCATGTTCTTTACTTTCTTTACTATTTCCTTAGCTATAATAAAGCAATTCTCTTTATAATCCTCACTATTTCCTTCGCAATCGTGCGGTGGAATGTTCTTCCCCATCCCCTCTATTTCCTTCGCTATCATGCTCATTGTAATGCTCTCCTCTATCTTCACTACGTCCTTTGTTATCATGCTCAGTGCAGTGTCCTTACAATCCTCACTACTTTCTTCATTATCATGCTCAGTGCAATGCTCTTCACTATCCTCACTACTTCCTTCGCAGTCATGCTCACTGCAATGCTTTTATAACCGTACTTCCTTCGTTATCATGCTCATTGTAATGCTCTTCACTATGCTTACTACTTTCTTAGCTATCATGCTCACTGCAAAGGTTTTCACTTTCCTCACTACATCCTTTGCTATCATGCTCAGTACAATGTCCTTTTACAATCTTCACCTCTTTCTTCGCTATCATGCTCTGTGCAATTCTCTACACTATCCTCACTACTTCCTGTCATATCATGCTCAATGCAATGCTCTTCACTATCTTCACTACTTTCTTCGTTCACGTTCGGTGCAATGCACTTCACTATCTTCACTACTCTCCTGGCTATCATGCGCATTGTAATGTTCTTCAGTATAATCACAACTTTTCGTGCCATGTCCAGTGCAATGATCTTTACAGCACTCACTACCTTCGATATCATGCTCAGAGAAATGTTCTTCCCTATCTTCACTACTTCCTTCACTACTGTTCAGTGCAACGCTCTTCGCTATCCCCACTGCTTCATTCGCTATCATGCTCAATGCACTGTTCTACACAGTCCCCACTACTTCCTTCGCTATCATGTTCAGTGAAATGTTCTTCTCTACTCACTATTACCCTCTGCTCAGTTCACGCCTTATTACCATCCTCTACCCATATACCATCATGCTCACTGCAATGCTCTTTACTAATGTGCAGTGCTTTCTACTATCTTCCCAAAACTTCTCTACCCAGTGTAGTGGCCCATAGTGTCCTTACCATTACTCTTTTAGGCTCAGTGCAGCGTCTCTTACCGCCCCTGCCATTACCCGTCACTATTAAGCTCAGTTCTGTGTCCCTCCTTCACTGTCCACTTCCCCACTTTCAGATCTCTGCTTCCTGCAAGACATTATAATGTCACTGCTTAAAACATGACACTGCACTAACTCAACTATTATTCTCAATCCATTTTCTGTGATCATCTGCAGCCCCATCAGCATAACCATCCTTGTTTCCCTCGTTAGTAGTACCCTTATCTCTGTCACCACTACCATCTTAACTACCGTCTTCATTTAACTATCTTACTACTATCTTACTATCATGATTAAGATAACCACCACTATCTTAACCATTACATCCCCACCATTATCTTAACCATTACATTACCACCACTATCTTAACCATTACATCGCCACCACTATCTTAACTACCGTCTTCATTCCCGTCATGATTAACAACCATCACTAAATCATTATATCACCACCACTATCTTAACCATTACATCATCACCACTATCTTAACCATTACATCATCACCACTATCTTAACCATTACATCATCACCACTATCTTAACCATTACATGGCCACCACTATCTTAACCATTACATCACCACCACTATCTTAACCATTACATGGCCACCACTATCTTAACCTTTACATCACCACCACTATCTTAACTACCGTCTTCATTCCCGTCATGATTAACAACCATCACTAAATTATTATATCACCACCACTATCTTAACCATTACATGGCCACCACTATCATAACCATTACATGGCCACCACTATCTTAACCATTACATGGCCACCACCACTATCTTAACTACTACTCTATATATCACACACGCACACACACACACACGTAAAACTCTTTCCCCGTAATAGATAGATATCATTTACCTAACATTCTTATCATCTTACCATGTTTACTTCTTTTCCATACCGGATAGTCAAATCTTGGGGGATGCGCGTGACATAGAATTACTCAAACAGACGCCGAAGACAGGCTGAAAGGGATGGAGGACTTACCGCGACGCAATAACACGACCGATAGGCAGGAACGGAAATGGCTATGGATAATTGCCCTGACATACGTGGTTTTCATTTCCCTCTGCATTTACCTAACGATCGATATCATTAACCTGCAAAAACCGGTGAGAAGTGAACGATACTACAGGGAACAGATAAAAATGATCTCACAGGAAATGACTCCGTTCAGCTCAATCATATTTCTGCACCTACCAATGGAAGCGCTCTTAGTCTTAGGTATCTGGAAGTTTGTAACCTGGGTTTGTGAACCATACACAGAAATTTTACAGGATACTTCAGAGACCGAACCTGAAGTAGTTACTACTGACAAATAGGAGGTTAGACCTTCTGAAACCTCGGATGAAATTCCTGTTGAACATCAGACTACAGAAACAATCAGCCCTTCGAAACTCCAGGATAGAATTTTACAACCCAGATATACAATAAGCACCGAGCCTCCGGAACCCCAGAATGAGTCGTCACTAGACTAACATACAATAGTTTCAGAGGCAGCTGCTTCGAGACCCCAAGATAAGATTTTGGACGATGAGAATGTCATAAACACAGAGGCAGCTGCTTCGAGACCCCAAGATAAGATTTTGGACGATGAGAATGTCATAAACACAGAGGCAGCTGCTTCGAGACCCCAAGATAAGATTTTGGACGATGAGAATGTCATAAACACAGAGGCAGCTGCTTCGAGACCCCAAGATAAGATTTTGGACGATGAGAATGTCATAAACACAGAGGCAGCTGCTTCGAGACCCCAAGATAACATTTCGAACGATGAGAATGTCGTAAACACAGAGGCAACTGCTTCGAAACCCCAAGATAAGATATCAGACGATGAGAATGTCGTAAACACAGAGTCAGATGAATCATAGGAAGACGAACAGCTTTCGGACACTGAAGACACGTCGGTTATGGCCACTTTTGTCTCGAAGAAAAACCATATATTTGTCGAACCTTTCGATTCGACCATAGAAAGTTAGATTTTTGGCATCGTTTCAGTCGAAGAATACTTCACGAGACGCAATAGCGACATCGATATCCTTAAAGTCTTCAGGGCCCTATGTCGGTTAGTGAAGGGAGTCCATCAGCGAGGGTTCCGCTTTCAGAGGCTGAATGCTTCGAACTTGTATGTTTGGGAAGATATAAATGATGTCAGTTTCATTGGTCACCTGAAGTTCTGTGAAAGACCATATGATCATGCCTGGCTCACGGACGAGGAGTGGCTGAAGTACTGTGGAGGTGACGCAGATCTCAGGAGCACAAAACAGTTCAGCAATGTCAGCGACCTTGCTCAGGTCATCTACGAGGGGTTGCTAGATATGAAAAAGAAACCAAAGAAACTGATGTTGGCTCTCGGCAATATCTTCTCAGGAAGCAGGTGCATGACCATTTTCGAGCATTTACAGGACGTAATTGATAGAGCCATTCTGGTGCGCAGGCCATTAAAACGATTGTTACGGGCTATCGAGAATCGAACCTACAGACTGACCCGTTCAGAGTACATCAAAGCTTACACCACCCACGAATTATCCCCCTGCATCCCTTGAAACACTGGTATGAGGAGCCACAGGCATTGGTGATGATGTCACTCCGGGACTGATATGCAGGTGACGTTATCGAGGCTGATTTAGTGTTCCAATGTTTTCATATTTTTCTATGACAGTGTTCTAATGTTTCCATATTTTTCTATGACAATGTGATTAGTATTGAGAAAAAGCCAGGCTTGAAATGCTCATTTTCTTTGAAATTCCCTTTCTTCATAATTTGCAAAACAAAAACGATCCTCCACGCCATCATCTTGTGTTCTGCCGGACATCATCGTGAATACCTGCTGACTGATCACTACATCCAGAGGCAAGTAGTACGTATGGCATCTTGAACATATCCTACATGTGCCCAAGAAATGAAGGGTCATCAACATAGGGTTATTAAGCCCATCATTTTCTCGCCTTTAAGCCCATCAGACCTTTGCCTTCAAGCCCATCATTCCCACGCCTGCCTTCCATACATTCTTCAATGCTCCCAGAACCTTCGCCCTATCCCCTCCAGCCTGTGACTCACTACCGCTTCCATGGTTCCCTCCGTTGCCAAATCTACTCCCAGATATCTAAAACACTTCACTTCCTCCAGATTTTCTCCATTCAAACTTACCTCCCAGTCAACTTGTCCCTCAACCCTACTGATACTTCTAAAACTACCACCAGTAGTACATGTAACACAGGCTGAGCATCAGTTGTGCATGTGACACAGGTTGAGCACCAGCATTACATGTAACACAGGTTGAGCACCAGTATTACATGTAACACAGGTTGAGCACCAGAAGTACATGTAACACAGGTTGAGCACCAGAAGTACATGTAACACAGGTTGAGCACCAGTATTACATGTAACACAGGTTGAGCATCAGTAGTACATGTAACACAGGTTGAGCACCAGTATTACATGTAACACAGGTTGAGCACCAGTATTACATGTAACACAGGTTGAGCACCAGAAGTACATGTAACACAGGTTGAGCACCAGAAGTACATGTAACACAGGTTGAGCACCAGTATTACATGTAACACAGGTTGAGCATCAGTAGTACATGTGACACAGGTTGAGCACCAGTATTACATGTAACACAGGTTGAGCACCAGTATTACATGTAACACAGGTTGAGCACCAGTATTACATGTAACACAGGTTGAGCATCAGTAGTACATGTTAGTATATAGCTATAATTATACTGATAATAGTTATAAGAGCTATAATGATAATGATGATCATTATGATAGCTATAAGGGTAATGATGATAGTTATGGTAGATATTATGAAAATGATTATAGTTATGATAGCTATAATGACAATGATGATAGTTATGATAGCTATAATGATAAATCATAATAGTAATGATAGCTAAAATGATTATCCCTGGGGATAGGGGAAAAAGAATATTTCCCACGTATTCCCCGTTTGTCGTAGAAGGTGACTAAAGGGGACGGGAGCGGGGTGCTAAAAACCCTCCCCTCATTGTATATTAACTTTCTATAGGGGAAACAGAAGAAGGAGTCACGCGGGGAGTGTTGTAAATGGAAATGGTGATGAGCTTGTAGATTTGTGTGCTGAAAATGGACATCATTGGGAATACATGGTTTTAAAAGAGGTATATACATAAGTACACCTATGTAAGTAGGAGAAATGGCCAGAAAGCTCTATTTGATCAGGTGTTAATTGATTGGCGCGTGAAATATAGAGTTTTGGGTGTTAATGTCTTGAGAGGGGCAACTGGAGGGATGTCTGATCTTGTGGAGGCGAAGGCGAAGATTTGTAAAGGTTTTCAGAAGAGAGAATGTCAAGGTGAAGAGAGTGTTGAGAGTAAGTGAGCTTGGAAAGGAGACTTGTGTGAGGAAGTACCAGGATAGACTGAGTGCAGAACGGAAAAAGGTGAGAGCAAATGACGTAAGGGGAGTGGGGATGAATGGGAAGTACTTATGGAAGCACTAATGGCTTGAGCAACAGATGCTTGTGGCATGAGAAAAGTGGGAGGTGGGCGGATTGAAAAGGGAAGTAAGAGTGGTGGGATGATGTAAAATTGTTAGTGAAACGGAAGAGAGAGGCGTTTGGACGATTTTTGCAGAGAAGTAGCACGAATGATTGGGAGATGTATGAAAGACGCAGGAAGTCAAGAGAAAGGTGCAAGAGGTAAAAAAAAGGGCAAATGAGAGTTGGGGTGAGAGAGTATCATTAAATCTTATTGAGAATAAAAAGATGTTTTGAAAGGAGGTAAATAAAGTGCGTAAGACAAGAGAACAAATGGGAACATCGGTGAAGGAGGCTATTGGATGAAGTAATAACAAGTAGTGGTGAAGCGAGAAGGAGTTGGAGTGAGTATTTTGAAGGTTTGTTGAATGTGTTTGATGAGAGAGTGGCAGATATAGGGTGTTTTGGTCGATATGGTGTGCGAAGTGAGAGGGTCAGGGAGAATGGTTTGGTAAACAGAGAAGAGGGAGTGTATGCTTTGCGGAAGATGAAAGCCGGCAAGGCGGCGGGTTTGGATGGTATTGAAGTGGAATTTATCAAAGAAGCGCGTGACTGTGTTGTTGATTGGATGGTAGGGATATTCAATGTATGTATGGTTCATGGTAAAATGCCTGAGGATTGGCGTAATGCAAGCGTAGTGCCATTGTACAAAGGGAAATGGGATAAAGGTGAGTGTTCTAATTACAGAGGTGCAAGGTATTGAAAGTGTATGGCGTGGGAGGTAAGCTGCGAGAAGCAGTGAAAGGTTTTTTATCAAGGTTGAAAGGAATGTGTACTAGTAGGAAGAAAGGAAAGTGAATGGTTCTCAGTGAATGTCGGTTTGTGGTAGGTGGGGGAGAGGGCGAAAGTTCTGGGAGTGTTGAAAAATGTGTGGAAGGCAAGAACATTATCTCGGAAAGCAAAAATCGATATGTTTGAAGGTATAGTGGCTCGAACAATGTTATATGGTTGCGAGTTTGATCGAGAAAGTAATGGAAAGGTAAGAGAGATATGTTGTAATAAAAAGAGTGTGGCTGAGAGAGCAGAAGAGGGTGTTTTAAAATGGTTTGGTCACATGGAGAAACTGAGTGGGAAAGATTGACAAAGAGGATACATATTTTAGAGGTAAAGGTAAGCAGGAGAAACGGGAGACCAAATTGGAGGTGGAAGAATGGAGTGAAAAAGGTTTTGAGCGATGGGGCCCAGAACATGTACGAGGGTGAAAGGCGTGCAAGGAATAGAGTGAATTGGAACGATGCGGTATACCGATGTCGACATGCTGTCAATGAATTGAACCAAGGCATGTGTAGCGTCTGGTGAAAACCGTGGAAAGTTTTGTGTTGCCTGGATGTGGAAAGGGAGCTGTGGTTTCGGTGCATTATACATGACAGCTAGAGACTAAGTGTAAACGAATGTGGCATTTGTTGTCTTTTCCTAGCTCTACCTTGTGCGCATGCGGGGGAGGGGGTTGTCATATCATGTATGGCGGGGTGGCGACGGGAATGAATAAGGGCAGCAAGTATGAATTATGCAACGCGGGAGACAGCGATAAAGTATAATAAATAAATGAATAAATAAATAATTATGATACTGATAATAATAATAATGATAATAATAATAATCATGAGGATGATAATAATAATAATGACAATATTAATAATCATGATGATGATGATGATAATAATAATGACAATAATAATAATCATGATGATTATAATATTAATAATGATAATAAAAATAATAATAATAGTAATAATAATAATAATAATAATAATAATAATAATAATAATAATAATGATAACAATAATAATAGTATTAATAATAATAATAATAATAATAATAATAATAATAATAATAATAATAATAATAATAATAATAATAATGATAACAATAATAATAATAATAATAATAATAATAATAATAATAATAATAATAATAATAATAATAATAATAATGATAATCTTAATGATAATAATGATAATAATAATAATAATAATAATGATAATAATAATGATAATAATGATAATAATAATGATAATAATAAATATAATAATAATAATAATAATAATAATAATAATAATAATAATAATAATGATAAATGAAAAATGTGTGGAAGTCGAGAACATTATCTCGGAAAGCAAAAATGGGTATGTTTGAAGGAATAGTGGTTCCAACAATGTTGTATGGTTGCGAGGCGTGGGCTATGGATAGAGATGTGCGCAGGAGGATGGATGTGCTGGAAATGAGATGTTTGAGGACAATGTGTGGTGTGAGGTGGTTTGGTCGAGTAAGTAACGTAAGGGTAAGAGAGATGTGTGGAAATAAAAAGAGCGTGGTTGAGAGAGCAGAAGAGGGTGTTTTGAAATGGTTTGGGCACATGGAGAGAATGAGTGAGGAAAGATTGACCAAGAGGATATATGTGTCGGAGGTGGAGGGAACGAGGAGAAGAGGGAGACCAAATTGGAGGTGGAAAGATGGAGTGAAAAAGATTTTGTGTGATCGGGGCCTGAACATGCAGGAGGGTGAAAGGAGGGCAAGGAATAGAGTGAATTGGAGCCATGTGGTATACAGGGGTTGACGTGCTGTCAGTGGATTGAATCAAGGCATGTGAAGCGTCTGGGGTAAACCATGGAAAGCTGTGTAGGTATGTATATTTGCGTGTGTGGACGTGTGTATGTACATGTGTATGGGGGGGGGGGGGGTTGGGCCATTTCTTTCGTCTGTTTCCTTGCGCTACCTCGCAAACGCGGGAGACAGCGACAAAGTATAAAAAAAAAAAAAAATAATAATAATAATAATAATGATAATAATAATAATAATAATAATAATAATAATGATAATAATAATAATAATAATAATAATAATAATAATAATGACAATAATAATAATAATAATAATAATAATAATAATGATAATAATAAAAGTAATAATAATAATAATATTAATAATAATAATAACAGTAATAATAATAATGATGATGATGATGATAATGATGATAATAACAATAGTAATGATAACTGATGATAATAGAAATAATGATACTGATAAAAATAATAATAATAACAATGATAATAATGATAATAATAGTAATAATGATAATAATCATAATAATAATATTGATGATAATAATAATAAGAATAATAATAATAATAATAATAATAATAATAATAATAATAATAATAAATAAACGCATTCCTCGCGTGTCGTAGAAAGCGACTAGAGGGGACGGGAGCGGGGGGCCAGAAATCCTCCCATCATATTTTTTTTAACTTTCTAAAATGGGAAACAGAAGAAGCAGTCACGCGGGGAGTGCTCATCCTCCTCGAAGGCTCAGATTGGGGTGCCTAAATGTGTGTGGATGTAACCAAGATGTGAAAAAAGGAGAGATAGGTAGTATGTTTGAGGAAAGGAACCTGGATGTTTTGGCTCTGAGTGAAACGAAGCTCAAGGGTAAAGGGGAAGAGTGTTTTGGGAATGTCTTGGGAGTAAAGTCAGGGGTTAGTGAGAAGACAAGAGCAAGGGAAGGAGTAGCAATACTCCTGAAACAGGAGTTGTGGGAGTATGTGATAGAATGTAAGAAAGTAAATTCTCGATCAATATGGGTAAAACTGAAAGTTGATGGAGAGAGATGGGTGATTATTGGTGCATATGCACCTGGGCATGAGAAGAAAGATCATGAGAGGCAAGTGTTTTGGGAGCAGCTGAATGTGTTAGTGGTTTTGATGCACGAGACCGGGTTATAGTGATGGGTGATTTGAATGCAAAGGTGAGTAATGTGGCAGTTGAGGGAATAATTGGTATACATGGGGTGTTCAGTGTTGTAAATGGAAATGGTGAAGAGCTTGTAGATTTATGTGCTGAAAAAGGACTGATGATTGGGAATACCTGGTTAAAAAGGCGAGATATACATAAGTATACTTATGTAAGTAGGAGAGATGGCCAGAGAGCGTTATTGGATTACGTGTTAATTGACAGGCGCGCGAAAGAGAGACTTTTAGATGTTAATGTGGTGAGAGGTGCAACTGGAGGGATGTCTGATCATTATCTTGTGGAGGCTAAGGTGAAGATTTGTATGGGTTTTCAGAAAAGAAGAGTGAATGTTGGTGTGAAGAGGGTGGTGAGAGTAAGTGAGCTTGGGAAGGAGACTTGTGTGAGGAAGTACTAGGAGAGACTGAGTACAGAATGGAAAAAGGTGAGAACAATGGAAGTAAGGGGAGTGGGGGAGGAATGGGATGTATTTAGGGAATCAGTGATGGATTGCGCAAAAGATGCTTGTGGCATGAGAAGAGTGGGAGGTGGGTTGATTAGAAAGGGTAGTGAGTGGTGGGATGAAGAAGTAAGAGTATTAGTGAAAGAGAAGAGAGAGGCATTTGGACGATTTTTGCAGGGAAAAAATGAAATTGAGTGGGAGATGTATAAAGGGAAAGAGACAGGAGGTCAGGAGAAAGGTGCAAGAGGTGAAAAAAAGGGCAAATGAGAGTTGGTGTGAGAGAGTATCATTAAATTTTAGGGAGAAAAAAAGATGTTCTGGAAGGAGGTAAATAAAGTGCGTAAGACAAGGGAGCAAATGGGAACTTCAGTGAAGGGCGCAAATGGGGAGGTGATAACAAGTAATGGTGATGTGAGAAGGAGATAGAGTGAGTATTTTGAAGGTTTGTTGAATGTGTTTGATGATAGAGTGGTAGATATAGGGTGTTTTGGTCGAGGTGGTGTGCAAAGTGAGAGGGTTAGGGAAAATGATTTGGTAAACAGAGAAGAGGTAGTAAAAGCTTTGCGGAAGATGAAAGCCGGCAAGGCAGCAGGTTTGGATGGTATTGCAGTGGAATTTATTAAAAAAGGGGGTGACTGTATTGTTGACTGGTTGGTAAGGTTATTTAATGTATGTATGACTCATGGTGAGGTGCCTGAGGATTGGCGGAATGCGTGCATAGTGCCATTGTCCAAAGGCAAAGGGGATAAGAGTGAGTGCTCAAATTACAGAGGTATAAGTTTGTTGAGTATTCCTGGTAAATTATATGGGAGGATATTGATTGAGAGGGTGAAGGCATGTACAGAGCATCAGATTGGGGAAGAGCAGTGTGGTTTCAGAAGTGGTAGAGGATGTGTGGATCAGGTGTTTGCTTTGAAGAATGTATGTGAGAAATACTTAGAAAAGCAAATGGATTTGTATGTAGCATTTATGGATCTGGAGAAGGCATATGATAGAGTTGATAGAGATGCTCTGTGGAAGGTATTAAGAATATATGGTGTGGGAGGCAAGTTGTTAGAAGCAGTGAAAAGTTTTTATCGAGGATGTAAGGCATGTGTACGTGTAGGAAGAGAGGAAAGTGATTGGTTCTCAGTGAATGTAGGTTTGCGGCAGGGGTGTGTGATGTCTCCATGGTTGTTTAATTTGTTTATGGATGGGGTTGTTAGGGAGGTGAATGCAAGAGTTTTGGAAAGAGGGGCAAGTATGAAGTCTGTTGGGGATGAGAGAGCTTGGGAAGTGAGTCAGTTGTTGTTCGCTGATGATACAGCGCTGGTGGCTGATTCATGTGAGAAACTGCAGAAGCTGGTGACTGAGTTTGGTAAAGTGTGTGAAAGAAGAAAGTTAAGAGTAAATGTGAATAAGAGCAAGGTTATTAGGTACAGTAGGGTTGAGGGTCAAGTCAATTGGGAGGTGAGTTTGAATGGAGAAAAACTGGAGGAAGTGAAGTGTTTTAGATATCTGGGAGTGGATCTGGCAGCGGATGGAACCATGGAAGCGGAAGTGGATCATAGGGTGGGGGAGGGGGCGAAAATTCTGGGAGCCTTGAAGAATGTGTGGAAGTCGAGAACATTATCTCGGAAAGCAAAGATGGGTATGTTTGAAGGAATAGTGGTTCCAACAATGTTGTATTGTTGCGAGGCGTGGGCTATGGATAGAGTTGTGCGCAGGAGGATGGATGTGCTGGAAATGAGATGTTTGAGGACAGTGTGTAGTGTGAGGTGGTTTGATCGAGTAAGTAACATAAGGGTAAGAGAGATGTTTGGAAATAAAAAGAGCGTGGTTGAGAGAGCAGAAGAGGGTGTTTTGAAATGGTTTGGGCACATGGAGAGAATGAGTGAGGAAAGATTGACCAAGAGGATATATGTGTCTGAGGTGGAGGGAACGAGGAGAAGAGGGAGACCAAATTGGAGGTGGAAAGATGGAGTGAAAAAGATTTTGTGTGATTGTGGCCTGACCATGCAGGAGGGTGAAAGGAGGGCAAGGAATAGAGTGAATTGGAGCGATGTGGTATACCGGGGTTGACGTGCTGTCAGTGGATTGAATCAAGGCATGTGAAGCGTCTGGGGTAAACCATGGAAAGCTGTGTAGGTATGTATATTTGCGTGTGTGGACGTATGTATATACATGTGTATGGGGGTGGGTTGGTCCATTTCTTTCGTCTGTCCTTGCGCTACCTCGTAAACGCGGGAGACAGCGACAAAGCAAAAAAAAGAAAAAAAAAATAGTTATGATAGCTATTGATAATGATAATAATTATGATAGCAATTGATAATGATAATAGCTATGATTGCTATCGATAATAACAATAGTTATTATAGCTATTGATGAAGATGATAATCATGATAGTTATTGACAATGATAACACTTATGATAGCTATTGATAATGATAATAGTTATGATAGCTATTGATAATGATAATAGTTATGATACCTATTGATAATGATAATAGTTATGATACTTATTGATAATGATAGTACTTATGAAAGCTATTGATAATGATAATATGATAGCTGTTGATAATGATAATCGTTAAGATAGCCATTGATAATGATAATAGTTATGATAGCTATTGGTAATGATAATAGTTATGTTAGCTATTGATAATGATAATAGTAATGACAGCTATTGGTAATGATGATAGTTATGATAGTTATTGACAATGATGATAGTTATGATAGCCATTGATAATGATAATAGTTATGATAGGTATTGATAATGATGATAGTTATAATAGCTATTGATAATGATAATAGTTATGATAGCTATTGATGATGATAAAAGTTATGATAGCTGTTGATAATGATAATAGTTATGATAGCTATTGATAATGACAATAGTTGCAATAGCAATTGGTTAAGATGTTAGTCATGATAGCTATTTATAATGATAATAGTTATTTTAGCTATTGATAATGGTATTGGTTATGATAGCTATTGATAATGATAATAGTTATGATAGCTATTGATAATGATGATAGTTATGACAGCTATTGATAATGATATTAGTTATGACAGCTATAATGATAACGATTTTAGTTATGATAGACTATTGATATTAGTAATATTTATGATAGCTATAATGATAATGATAATAGTTATGATAGCTACTGTTAATGATAACAGTTATGATAGCTATTGATAATGATAATCGTTATGATAGTTATTGGTAATGAAAATAGTTGTGATAGCTACTGATAATGATGATAGTTGTGATACCTATTTATAATGATAACAGTTATTATAGCTACTGATAATGATAATAGTTATGATAGCTATTGATAATGATAATAGTTATGATAGTTATTGGTAATGAAATAGTTGTGATAGCTACTGATAATGATGATAGTTGTGATACCTATTTATAATGATGACAGTTATTATAGCTACTGATAATGATAATAGTTATGATAGCTATTGATAATGATGATAGTTATGATAGCTATTGATAATGATAAAAGTTATAATACTTATTGATTATGATAATGGTTATGATAAGTATTGATAATGACAATAGTTATAAGAGCTATTGATAATGATAATAGTTATGATAGTTTTGATAGTGATAATAGTTATGATCACTATTGATAATGATAATAGTTATGATAGCTATCGATAAAGATAAGAGTTATGATAGCTAATAATAATGATAATAGTCAAGATAGGAATTGATAATGATGATACTTATGATAGCTATTGATAACGATAATAGTTATGATAGCTATTGACAATGATTACAGTTATAATGGCTATTGAAAATGATAATAGTTATGATAGCTATTGATAATAAATAATAGTTATGATAGCTATTGATAATGATAATAGTTATGATAGCTACTGATAATGATGATAGTTATGATAGCTATTGGTCATGATAATAGTTATGATAGCTATTGATAATGATGATAGTTATGATAGCTATTGATAATGATAATAGTTATGATAGCTATTGATAATGATAATAGTTATGATACCTAATGATAATGATAATAGTTATGATAGCTATTGATAATGATAATAGTTATGATAGCTATTGATAATGATAATAGTTATGATAGCTATTAGTCATGATAATAGTTATGATGGCTATTGATAAAGATAAGAGTTATGACAGCTATTAATGATTATGATAGTCTTGATAGTTATTGATAATGATGATATTTATGATAGCTATTGATAATGATAATAGTTATGATAGCTATTGATAATGATAATAGTTATGATAGCTAATGGATATGATAATAGTTATGAGAGCTATTGATAATGATAATATTTATGATAGCTATTGATAATGATAATAGTTATGATAGATACTGATAATGATAAGTTATGATAGCTATTGGTCATGATAATAGTCATGATAGCTATTGATAATGATGATAGTTATGATAGCTATTGATAATGATAATAATTATGATATCTATTGATAATGATAATAATTATGGTAACTATTGATAATGATAATAGTTATGATAGTTATTCATAATGATAATAGTTATGATAGCTATTGGTCAAGATAATAGTTTGATAGCTTTTGATAATGGTAATAGTTATGATAGCTATTCATAATGATAATGGTTATGATAGCTACTGATAATGATGAGAGTTATGATAGCTATTGATAATGATAACAGTTATGATAGCTATTGATAATGATAATAGTCATAATAGCTATTGATAATGATGAGAGTTATGATAGCTATTGATAAGGATAGTAGTTATGATAGCTATTGATGATGATAATAGTTATGATAGGTGTTGATAATGATAATAGTTATGATAGCTATTGATAATGACAATAGTTATGATAGCAATTGGTAATGATGGTAGTTATGATAGCGATTTACAATGATAAAAGTTATGATAGCTATTTTTAATGATAATGGTTATGATAGCTATTGATAATGATAGTAGTTATGATAGCTATTGATAATGATGATAGTTGTTTTAGATATTGATAATGATAATAGTTATGATAGCTATAATGATAATGATTATAGTTATGATAGCTATTAATAATAGTAATATTTATGATGACTATAATGGTTATGATGATAGTTATGATAGCTATTGTTAATGATGATAGTTATGATAGCTATTGATAATGATAATAGCTATGATAGTTATTGATAATAATGATAATTATGATAGCTATTAATAATGATGATGGTTATGATAGCTATTGATGATGATGATAGTTATGATAGCTGTTGATAATGATAATAGTTATGAGAGCTATTGATAATGACAATAATTATGATAGCAATTGGTAATGATGATAGTTATGATTGCTGTTTATAATGATAATAGTTATGATAGCTATTGATAATGATAATGGTTATGATAGCTATTGATAATGATACTAGCTATTGATAATGATAATAGTTATTGATAATGATGATGGGTATGATAGGTATTGATAATGATAACAGTTGTGATAGCTATTGATAATGACTATAGTCATGATAGCTATTGATAATGATGATATTTAAGAGAGCTATTGATAACGATAATAGTTATGATAGCTATTGATGATGATAGTAGATATGATAACTATTCATAATGATAATAGTTATGATAGCTATTGATAATGACAATAGTTATGATAGCAATTGGTAATGATGATAGTTATGATAGCTATTTATAATGATAATAGTTATGATAGCTATTGATAATGATAATCGTTATGATAGCTATTGATAATGATAATAGTTATGATAGCTAATGATAATGATAATAGTTATGATAGCTATAATGATAATGATTATAGATATGATAGCTATTGATAATAGTAAATTTATGATAGCTATAATGATAATGATAAAAGCTATGATAGCTATTGATAATGATAATAGTTATGATATCTATCGATAATGATAAGAGTTATGATACTTATTGATAATGATGATAGTTATGATAGCTATTGATAATGATAATAGTTATGATCGCTATTGATAATGATAATAGTTATGATAGCTATTGATAAAGATAAGAGTTATGATAGTTATTAATAATGATAATAGTCATGATAGCTATTGATAATGATATTTTTGAAAGCTATTGATAATGATAATAGTTATGATAGCTATTGATAATGATGATAGTTATGATAGATATTGAAAATGATAATAGTTATGATAGCTATTGATAATTATAATAGTTATGATAGCTACGGATAATGATAATAGTTATGATTGCTATTGGTCATGATAATGGTTATGATAGCTATTGATAATGATGATAGTTATGATAGCTATTGATAATGATGATAGTTATGAAAGCTATTGATAATGATAATAGTTATGATACCTATTGATAATAATAATAGTTATGATAGCTATTGATAATGATAATAGTTATGATCGCTATTGATAATGATAATAGTTATGATAGCTATTGATATAGATAATAGGTATGATAGCTATTCATAATGATAATTGTTATGATAGTTATTTTCAATGATGATAGTTTTGATAGCTATTGATAATGATAATAGTTATGATAGCTATTGATAATGATAATAGTTATGATAGTTATGATATCCTTGCGCTACCTCGCAATACGCGGGAGACAGCGACAAAGCACAAAAAAAAAAAATCTATTGATAATGATAATAGTTATGATACTTATTGATACTGACAATAGTTATGATAGCTATAATGATAATGATTATAGTTATGATGGCTATTGATAATGATGATAGTTATGATAGCCATAAAACTAATGATAATAGTTATTATAGCTATTGATAATAATAATACTCATAATATCTATTGATAATGATAATACTTATGATAGCTATTCATAATGATAATAGTTATGATAACTATTGGTAATGATAATAGATATGATATTGATGATAATGATAGTTATGTTAGATATTGATAATGATAATAGTCATGATAGCTGTTGATGATGATAATAGTTATGATAGCTATTGATGACCAGCACTGTGATGATGGCCCATCATCAACACCAACACTGTGATGATGCACATCAAACATACCAACACTTTGATGATGCACATCAACAACACCATCACCGTGATGATGCACCATCAGCCACACCAACACTGTGACGATGGACATCAACCACACCAACAATGTGATGATGGACCATCAACCACACCAACACTGTGATTATGCATATCAACCATACCAACACTGTGATGATGCACATCAATCACATCAAAACTGTGATGATGCACAACAACCACACCAACACTCTGATGATGCTCATCAGCCTCATCAACACTGTGATGATGCACATCAACCACACCAACACTGCGGTGATGCACATCAACCACATCAACGCTGTGATGATGCACCATCAACCACATGAACACTGTGACGATGCACATCAACTATACCAACACTGTGATGATGCACGTCAACCACACCAACACTGTGATGATGCATATCAACCACACCAACACGGTGATGATGGACATCAACCACACCAACACTGTGATGACGCACCATCAGTAACACCAACACTCTGATGATGCATATCAACCACACCAACACGGTGATGATGGACATCAACCACACCATCACTGTGATGATGCATATCAACCACACCAACACGGTGATGATGGACATCAACCACACCATCACTGTGATGATGCACCATCAGTAACACCAACACTGTGATGATGCACACCAACCACACCAACACTGTTATGATGCACATCAACCACACCAACACTGTGATGATGGACCGTCAACCACACCAACACTGTGATGATGGACCATAAACCACAGCAACACTGTGATGATGCACCATCCACACCAACACTGTGATGATGCACATCAACCACACCAATACTGCGATGATGCACATCAACCACACCAATACTGTGATGATGCACATCAACCATACCAACACTATGATGATGCACATCAACCACACCAATACTGTGATGATGCACATCAACCACACCAATACTGCGATGATGCACATCAACCACACCAACACTGTGATGATGCACATCAACCACACCAACACTGTGATGATGCACATCAACCACACAAACACTGTGATGATGGACCATCAACCACATCAACTCTGTGATGATGCATATCAACCATACTAACACTGTGATGATGCACATCAATCACATCAACACTGTGATGATGTACATCAACCACACCAACACTGTGATGATGCACCATCAACCACACCAACACTGTGATGATGCACATCAACCACACCAACACTGTGATGATGGACCATCGAACACACCAACACTGTAATGATGCACATCAACCACACCAACACTGTGATGATGTACATCAACCACACCAACACTGTGACGATTTACATCAACCACAGGAACACTGTGATAATGCACATCAACCACACCAATACTGTGATGATGGACCATCGAACACACCAACACTGTAATGATGCACATCAACCACACCAACACTGTGATGATGTACATCAACCACACCAACACTGTGACGATTTACATCAACCACAGGAACACTGTGATAATGCACATTAACCACACCAACACTGTAATGATGCACACCAACCACACCAACACTATGATGATGCACCATCAACGACTCCAACACTGTGAGGATGCACATCAACCACACCAACACTGTGATGATGAATATCAACCACACCAACACTGTGATGATGCACATCAACCACACCAACACTGTGATGATGCACATCAACCACACCAACACTGTGATGATGCACATCAACCACACCAACACTATAATGATGTACATCAACCACACCAACACTGTGATGATGAATATCAACCACACCAACACTATAATGATGTACATCAACCACACCAACACTGTGATGATGTACATCAACCTGGGAGCAGACAACATCTGGTCCCCTGACATCACACTGGAGCCTGACGTTCTCCGTGTGGTGATGTCGTGACCATCATCAAATCTTCCTCATACAGTCTGGACCATCTCCAACTAGGTGGCCCAGTGGCTGAGGCAGGAATGTCTAATACCATCTTCAGTCTACCAAAGCTCACCTCCTCCACCTGGTAGTCCTCCTCACAAACAACCATACAGAGTGACCAGCCAGGAAGAGTTCAGAAAAGGCCATGCCGGATTATCCTAGGCTCTCCTTACACCACCAACCGAGAATCCCACATCTCGCTGGACGTGTCCCTCACCTCCCACCAACACCGGCAGCTCACACGGCAGTTTGGCAACAAACTGATGACACAACTCCATCACACAGACCTCCTCCCCACCACAACCCTTCCCCCCCTCACCGCCGTTCGTCACCACCATCGACTTGTTCCAATCAAAACTCGTACAGACGGACATAATGACAGTCATATACCTGCCATTGTGACTTTATAAACATGAATGAACGAATGAATAGCTATGCAAGTGAATAACTCAGTTTCCTATTGGTTAGGCCATGTGGTATGTCAGCTCCTGTATTACTGTAACTATTCGTCATTTAATGTTTAGTCAAACTCATAATGAATAAAAACTATAATACTTACGCTGTAAACAAACCTATTTATCTGTCACCCTGGCGGCTATGTAAATGTACCTCACTCATGATGTACTTACCCCAGGTGTGGAAACATCCAGCTCATCATAATGCTAAGCTCTTATATGATCAGTTAACTGGTAACGATCATGACCTCGCACTTATGTGATATTTGGAATACCTTAATTGTGGATTTTCAACCAAATGGTTGCTTACAACCAACAAACCGTTATCTATATATTTATCTACGTATCTGATATTTACTAACACACACACACACACACACACACACACACACACACACACACACACACACACACACACACACACACACACACACACACACACACACACCAGTTTCAGCCAGGTACCCTCTTAGCGAGTTCTACCAAGGAAAAGATGCGCACGGGTTAAATCTATGTTGACTATAAGGCGTAGGATTTGAACCCAATGCGGGTCCAGTGCTGAGTGGGCCCGTGAGGACTCATGATGTGTATGTGTGTGTGTGTGTGTGTGTGTGTGCGCGGCATTACTGGTGTGGACTTTGTATTCTTACGACTGCAGCGTTGGTGGGAGACCACACGGCGCTATATCATAATGCTAAGACATGTGTGCTCACAAAGAAACCAGTTAACTTTAGTAGAGTCGTTAAAGAACTGAAGTTTCTCTTAACGATGACGAAGATATCTCTGCTAGAAATGTGAGTGATACTTTATATGAATATGCTAGGCAATGTGTGTCGCTCCTGTAAGGAAAGTTGAATACTATGAAGATTATGTAGGTTGATGAGAAATATTACCACAAGATGATGATGACTTGAAGGTTTGTAAAGCAATAGACTGGAAGGGGAACCTGAATGCATCAGGTCATGTGCATAATGAATGCGCGAGTGAAAAAAGACTTGTGATTGGAAATACCTGGTTTAAAAAGAGAGATATATATAGGTAACGTATATGAGCAGGAGATATAGTCAGAGGGCATTATTGGATTGCGTGTTGATTGATAGGCGTGTAAACGAGAGACTTTTGGATGTTAATGTGCTGAGAGGGGCAGCTAGAGGGATGTGTGATCACTATCTTTTGGAGGCTAAGGTGAAGATTTGTAGACTTTTCAAGAAGGAAAAGATTGCTGAGAAGAGAGTAGTGAGAGTAAGTAAGCTTGGAAAGGAGACTTGTGTGAGGAAGTACCTGGAGAGATTGAGTGTAGAATGGCAAAAGTTGAAAGCAAATAACGTTAGGGAGTAGGGGAGAAATGGGACGTTTTTAGGGAAGCAATGATGACATGTGGCATGAGAAAGGTAAGAGGAGGCCAGATTACAAAGGGTAGTGAGTGGTGGGATGAAGATGTAAAGATGTTAGTGAAGGAAAGCAGACAGACATTTGGACGATAACTACAACGGAGTGCAAATGACTGGGAGATGCATAAAAGAAAGCAGCAGTAGGTGAAGAGGTAGGTGCAACGGATGGAAAAGAGGGCAGATGAAAGTTGGGGAGAGATAATCATTAAATTTTAGGCGCTAGGAAAAGACACTCACACTCAGTCTCTAGGTGTCATGTAATAATGCACCGAAACCACAGTTCCCTTTCCACATCCAGGCCCCACACAACTTTCCATCTTTTAACCCAGACGGTTCACATGCCCTGGTGCAATCCATTGACAGCACGTCGACCCCGATATAACACATCGTTCCAATTCACTCTATTCCTTGCATGCCTCTCACCCTCCTGCTTGTTCAGGCCCCGATCACTCAAAATCTTTTTCACTCCATCTTTCCACTTCCAATTTGGTCTCCCACTTCTCGTTCCCTCCACCCCTGACACATATATCCTCTTGGTCAATGTTTCCTCACTCATTCTCTCCATGTGACCAAACCATTTCAAAACACCCTCTTCTGCTCTCTCAACAATACTCTTTTTATTTCCACACATCTCTCTCACCCTTACATTACTTACTCGATCAAACCACCTCAAACCACATATTGTTCTCAAACATATATATATATATATATATATATATATATATATATATATATATATATATATATATATATATATATATATATATATATATATATATATATATATATTTTTTTTTTTTTTTATTATACTTTGTCGCTGTCTCCCGCGTTTGCGAGGTAGCGCAAGGAAACAGACGAAAGAAATGGCCCAACCCCCCCCCCCATACACATGTATATACATACGTCCACACACGCAAATATACATACCTACACAGTTTTCCATGGTTTACCCCAGACGCTTCACATGCCTTGATTCAATCCACTGACAGCACGTCAACCCCGGTATACCACATCGCTCCAATTCACTCTATTCCTTGCCCTCCTTTCACCCTCCTTCATGTTCAGGCCCCGATCACACAAAATCTTTTTCACTCCATCTTTCCACCTCCAATTTGGTCTCCCTCTTCTCCTCGTTCCCTCCACCTCCGACACATATATCCTCTTGGTCAATCTTTCCTCACTCATTCTCTCCATGTGCCCAAACCACTTCAAAACACCCTCTTCTGCTCTCTCAACCACGCTCTTTTTATTTCCACACATCTCTCTTACCCTTACGTTACTCACTCGATCAAACCACCTCACACCACACATTGTCCTCAAACATCTCATTTCCAGCACATCCATCCTCCTGCGCACAACTCTATCCATAGCCCACGCCTCGCAACCATACAACATTGTTGGAACCACTATTCCTTCAAACATACCCATTTTTGCTTTCCGATAAAATGTTCTCGACTTCCACACATTCTTCAAGGCCCCAAGAATTTTCGCCCCCTCCCCCACCCTATGATCCACTTCCGCTTCCATGGTTCCATCCGCTGCCAGATCCACTCCCAGATATCTAAAACACTTCACTTCCTCCAGTTTTTCTCCATTAAACTCACCTCCCAATTGACTTGACCCTCAACCCTACTGTACCTAATAACCTTGCTCTTATTCACATTTACTCTTAACTTTCTTCTTCCACACACTTTTCCAAACTCAGTCACCTGCTTCTGCAGTTTCTCACATGAATCAGCCACCAGCGCTGTATCATCAGCGAACAACAACTGACTCACTTCCCAAGCTCTCTCATCCCCAACTGACTTCATACTTGCCCCTCTTTCCAAAACTCTTGCATTTACCTCCCTAACAACCCCATCCATAAATAAATTAAACAACCATGGAGACATCACACACCCCTGCCGCAAACCTACATTCACTGAGAACCAATCACTTTCCTCTCTTCCTACACGTACACATGCCTCACATCCTCGATAAAAACTTTTCACTGCTTCTAACAACTTTCCTCCCACACCATATATTCTTAATACCTTCCACAGAGCATCTCTATCCACTCTATCATATGCCTTCTCCAGATCCATAAATGCTACATACAAATCCATTTGCTTTTCTAAGTATTTCTCACATACATTCTTCAAAGCAAACACCTGATCTACACATCCTCTACCACTTCTGAAACCACACTGCTCTTCCCAATCTGATGCTCTGTACATGCCTTCACCCTCTCAATCAATATCCTCCCATATAATTTACCAGGAATACTCAACAAACTTATACCTCTGTAATTTGAGCACTCACCCTTATCCCCTTTGCCTTTGTACAATGGCACTATGCACGCATTCCGCCAATCCTCAGGCACCTCACCATGAGTCATACATACATTAAATAACCTTACCAACCAGTCAACAATACAGTCACCCCCTTTTTTAATAAATTCCACTGCAATACCATCCAAACCTGCTGCCTTGCCGGCTTTCATCTTCCGCAAAGCTTTCACTACCTCTTCTCTTTTTACCAAATCATTATCCCTAACCCTCTCACTTTGCACACCACCTCGACCAAAACACCCTATATCTGCCACTCTATCATCAAACAAATTCAACAAACCTTCAAAATACTCACTCCATCTCCTTCTCATATCACCACTACTTGTTATCACCTCCCCATTTGCGCCCTTCACTGAAGTTCCCATTTCCTCCCTTGTCTTACGCACTTTATTTACCTCCTTCCAGAACATCTTTTTATTCTCCCTAAAATTTAATGATACTCTCTCACCCCAACTCTCATTTGCCCTTTTTTTCAACTCTTGCACCTTTCTCTTGACCTCCTGTCTCTTTCTTTTATACATCTCCCACTCAATTGCATTTTTTCCCTGCAAAAATCGTCCAAATGCCTCTCTCTTCTCTTTCACTAATACTCTTACTTCTTCATCCCACCACTCACTACCCTTTCTAACCAACCCACCTCCCACTCTTCTCATGCCACAAGCATCTTTTGCGCAATCCATCACTGATTCCCTAAATACATCCCATTCCTCCCCCACTCCCCATACTTCCATTGTTCTCACCTTTTTCCATTCTGTACTCAGTCTCTCCTGGTACTTCCTCACACAGGTGTCCTTCCCAAGCTCACTTACTCTCACCACCCTCTTCACCCCAACATTCACTCTTCTTTTCTGAAAACCCATACAAATCTTCACCTTAGCCTCCACAAGATAAAGATCAGACATCCCTTCAGTTGCACCTCTCACCACATTAACATCCAAAAGTCTCTCTTTCGCACGCCTGTCAATTAACACGTAATCCAATAACGCTCTCTGGCCATCTCTCCTACTTACATAAGTATACTTATGTATATCTCGCTTTTTAAACCAGGTATTCCCAATCATCAGTCCTTTTTCAGCACATAAATCTACAAGCTCTTCACCATTTCCATTTACAACACTGAACACCCCATGTATACCAATTATTCCCTCAACTGCCACATTACTCACCTTTGCATTCAAATCACCCATCACTATAACCCGGTCTCGTGCATCAAAACCACTAACACACTCATTCAGCTGCTCCCAAAACACTTGCCTCTCATGATCTTTCTTCTCATGCCCAGGTGCATATGCACCAATAATCACCCACTCTCTCCATCAACTTTCAGTTTTACCCATATTAATCGAGAATTTACTTTCTTACATTCTATCACATACTCCCGCAACTCCTGTTTCAGGAGTATTGCTACTCCTTCCCTTGCTCTTGTCCTCTCACTAACCCCTGACTTTACTCCCCAGACATTCCCAAACCACTCTTCCCCTTTACCCTTGAGCTTCGTTTCACTCAGAGCCAAAACATCCAGGTTCCTTTCCTCAAACATACTACCTATCTCTCCTTTTTTCACATCTTGGTTACATCCACACACATTTAGGCACCCCACTCTGAGCCTTCGAGGAGGATGAGCACTCCCCGCGTGACTCCTTCTTCTCTTTCCCATTTTAGAAAGTTAATACAAGGAGGGGAGGATTTCTGGCCCCCCGCTCCCGTCCCCTCTAGTCGCTTTCTACGACACCCGAGGAATACGTGGGAAGTATTCTTTCACCCCTATCCCCAGGGATAATATACATATATATATATATACATATACACATACACACACGTACGCACATATACACACACACACACATACATATATATACATATGAAAAATGTAAGAAACAATTTAGAAAACTGCAACTTCTAGCTTGAAATGAATGAAAAAAAAAGAACGTCACATAATGGTTCAACCTCTGGCTATGGCAAAAGGAAATGTATAATTTATTTACACAAACCTCAATAGCAGTTCTCATCAATTTAACCACTGTATCAATAAGCTTCAATGTCTGAGCTATATTTTTCTCCAATTTCACTATTTTCTTGTCAAAACACCATGTATGAAAACTATCACTCCAGTAACACACTATAAACATTTACTTCCCCTTTAAAAAGTTCTGGGGAAGTCTGTCTCTATACACTGCGGGAAACTCTACCACCTGGCGAGGTTTGTGTTGCAATGGTTCCCGATTAACAAACGTAGTAGCATCACTGGTGGGCCAAGGTAGTTCCGTTTGCGAAGAAGTTTGCAGGCAGGACGTGTGCGGGGAGCCGTGCTGATGGTATATGTGTTGCTCCGTCGGTATTTCTGAAGGAGGAATCTCTGAGGAAGGCCGCCGTCGAAGCTAGGCAGACAGCTGATTCCGGTTATCTACTCAAAGGTCGTCCTCCAAGCTTCCGCTGGCCAGATCCGTCAAAGCATCAGTCGCCTCGAGGAAGGGCGTGGTGGAGCCGAGTTGACCAGACTGACCTTCATGCCTTAGGACTTCCTCAACAGCATTATTTATACGAGTCAACAGGTTCAGGATCTGATCACTTGTGAGGTGGAGGAGAACCTGTCAAGACGTGGACCTCCTCCGTAGTAGTAGAAGTCGTGCTCGAACCCACAAGCCGGCGGTTCAAGGAGTCACAGTGACCTTAAAATAAGGGTTTGATGGACGGTGTGTCAGGCGTAGGTCCTCCCCGTCAGCGGCTCCGGTCGTGAAGTAGGGGGAAAAACAACCCTCTTCCCAGTAACACTTGATTCAACAATGAAGCCATGGCCAATGCTTCAGCAGCTGCCCAGTCCAAATTTTCCCCTTCAGTTAGCTTTCGAAGACGAGCATCAATGTGAGATTTCTTGACATGTTTGTTAACATTAAAGTTCTCTGGCACATGAACAGACTTTGCTCCAAAATATTTGAGGGTGGCAATATCTACTCCAGTGTCCCAGACTTCAATGGAGCTTGGAGCCTGAACAAATCCTGACCATTGTTTCTCAAGATGAGGAGCCTTTGGATTGTAGGAATCCACCAGTTTGTACTGCTCAGTCAGAAATGCCACATGATCTTCACTTGATTTCTTTATCTCTTCCTCTGTCAGCACACCTTCAGTTACCAAGGTATCAGCATATATGTCAGGCACACTCCTGCGAGCATCAATAATGCTATACATTGAAGGATTGGTAAAGCGAGGATTATCCAACTCATTGTGCCCCCAGCGTCGCCAACATACTAAGTCAATGAATACATCACGGCGGAATTTTCTCTGGTAAGAAACTGCTATTTGTGTAGCTCTTACAAGAGCATATATATATTGTTACGAGGACGTGTGTTTTTGTATCTATTTCTTATCAGGGCGAGGAGTGATGTATATATATATAAAAAGTATATATATATATATATATATATATATATATATATATATATATATATATATATATATACTTTTTTTTTTTTCCTTTGTCGCTGTCTCCCGCGTTTGCGAGGTAGCGCAAGGAAACAGACGAAAGAAATGGCCCAACCCACCCCCATACACATGTATATACATACGTCCACACACGCAAATATACATACCTACACAGATTTCCATGGTTTACCCCAGACGCTTCACATGCCTTGATTCAATCCACTGACAGCACGTCAACCCCAGTATACCACATCGCTCCAATTCACTCTATTCCTTCCCCTCCTTTCACCCTCCTGCATGTTCAGGCCCCGATCACACAAAATCTTTTTCACTCCATCTTTCCACCTCCAATTTGGTCTCCCTCTTCTCCTCGTTCCCTCTACCTCCGACACATATATCTCTTGGTCAATCTTTCCTCACTCATTCTCTCCATGTGACCAAACCATTTCAAAACACCCTCCTCTGCTCTCTCAACCACGCTCTTTTTATTTCCACACATCTCTCTTATCCTTACGTTACTTACTCGATCAAATCACCTCACACCACATATTGTCCTCAAACATCTCATTTCTAGCACATCCATCCTCCTGCGCACAACTCTATCCATAGCCCACGCCTCGCAACCATACAACATTGTTGGAACCACTATTCCTTCAAACATACCCGTTTTTGCTTTCCGAGATAATGTTCTCGACTTCCACACATTCTTCAAGGCTCCCAGAATTTTCGCCCCCTCCCCCACCCTATGATCCACTTCCGCTTCCATGTTTCCATCCGCTGCCAGATCCACTCCCAGATATCTAAAACACTTCACTTCCCCCAGTTTTTCTCCATTCAAACTCACCTCCCAATTGACTTGACCCTCAACCCTACTGTACCTAATAACCTTGCTCTTATTCACATTTACTCTTAACTTTCTTCTTTCACACACTTTACCAAACTCAGTCACCAGCTTCTGCAGTTTCTCACATGAATCAGCCACCAGCGCTGTATTATCAGCGAACAACAATTGACTCACTTCCCAAGCTCTCTCGTCCCCAACAGACTTCATACTTGCCCCTCTTTCCAAAACTCTCGCATTCACCTCCCTAACAACCCCATCCATAAACAAATTAAACAACCATGGAGACATCACACACCCCTGCCGGAAACCTACATTCACTGAGAACCATTCACTTTCCTCTCTTCCTACACGTACACATGCCTTACATCCTCGATAAAAACTTTTCACTGCTTCTAACAACTTGTCTCGCACACCATATATTCCTAATACCTTCCACACAGCATCTCTATCAACTCTATCATATGCCTTCTCCAGATCCATAAATGCTACATACAAATCCATTTGCTTTTCTAAGTATTTCTCACATATATTCTTCAAAGCAAACACCTGATCCACACATCCTGTACCACTTCTGAAACCACACTGCTCTTCCCCAATCTGATGCTCTGTACATGCCTTCACCCTCTCAATCACTACCCTCCCATATAATTTACCAGGAATACTCAACAAACTTATACCTCTGTAATTTGAGCACTCACTCGTATCCCCTTTGCCTTTGTACAATGGCACTATGCACGCATTCCGCCAATCCTCAGGCACCTCACCATGAGTCATACATACATTAAGTAACCTTACCAACCAGTCAACAATACAGTCACCCCCTTTTTTAATAAATTCCACTGCAATACCATCCAGACCCGCTGGCTTGCCAGCTTTCATCTTCCGCAAAGCTTTTACTACCTCTTCTCTGTTTACCAAATCATTTTCCCTAACCCTCTCACTTTGCACACCACCTCGACCAAAACACCCTATATCTGCCACTCTATCATCAAACACACTCAACAAACCTTCAGAATACTCACTCCATCTCCTTCTCACATCACCACTACTTGTTATCACCCCCCATTAGCCCCCTTCACTGAAGTTCCCATTTGCTCCCTTGTCTTACGCACTTTATTTACCTCCTTCCAGAACATCTTTTTATTCTCCCTAAAATTTAATGATACTCTCTCACCCCAACTCTCATTTGCCCTCTTTTTCACCAGTTACACCTTTCTCTTGACCTCCTGTTTCTTTCTTTTATACATCTCCCACTCAACTGCATTTTTTCCCTGCAAAAATCGTCCAAATGCCTCTCTCTTCTCTTTCACTAATAATCTTACTTCTTCATCCCATCACTCACTACCCTTTCTAATTAACCCACCTCCCACGCTTCTCATGCCGCAAGCATCTTTTGCGCACTCCATCACTGATTCCCTAAATACATCCCATTCCTCCCCCACTCCCCTTACTTCCATTGTTCTCACCTTTTTCCATTCTGTACTCAGTCTCTCCTGGTACTTCCTCACACAAGTCTCCTTCCCAAGCTCACTTACTCTCACCACCCTCTTCACCCCAACATTCACTCTTCTTTTCTGAAAACCCATACAAATCTTCACCTTAGCCTCCACAAGATAATGATCAGACATCCCTCCAGTTGCACCTCTTAGCACATTTACATCCAAAGGTCTCTCTTTCGCGCGTCTGTCAATTAAAACGTAATCCAATAACCCTCTCTGGCCATCTCTCCTACTTACATACGTATACTTATATATATCTCGCTTTTTAAACCAGGTATTCCCAATCACCAGTCCTTTTTCAGCACATAAATCTACAAGCTCTTCACCATTTCCATTTACAACACTGAACACCCCATGTATACCAATTATTCCCTCAACTGCCACATTACTCACCTTTGCATTCAAGTCACCCATCACTATAACCCGGTCGCGTGCATCAAAACCACTAACACACTCATTCAGCTGCTCCAAAAACACTTGCCTCTCATGATCTTTCTTCTCATGCCCAGGTGCATATGCACCAATAATCACCCATCTCTCTCCATCAACTTACAGTTTTACCCATATTAATCGAGAATTTACTTTCTTACATTCTATCACATACTCCCACAACAACTGTTTCAGGAGTACTGCTACTCCTTCCCTTGCTCTTGTCCTCTTACTAACCCCTGACTTTACTCCCAAGACATTTCCAAACCACTCTTCCCCTTTACCCTTGAGCTTCGTTTCACTCAGAGCCAAAACATCCAGGTTCCTTTCCTCAAACATACTACCTATCTCTCCTTTTTTCACATCTTGGTTACATCCACACACATTTAGGCACCCCAATCTGAGCCTTCGAGGAGGATGAGCACTCCCCGCGTGACACCTTCTTCTGTTTCCCATTTTTTAGAAAGTTAAAAAATACAAGGAGGGCAGGATTTCTGGCCCCCGCTCCCGTCCCCTCTAGTCACCCTCTACGACACGTGAGGAATGCGTGGGAAGTATTCTTTCACCCCTATCTCCAGGGATAATACATATATATACACATACACACACATATACATATATATACACACATACACACATATACACACATATATATATACACATATGAAAAATGTAAAAAATAATTTAGAAAATTGAAATTTCTATCTTGAAAATATATATATATATATATATATATATATATATATATATATATATATATATATATATATATATATATATATATATATATATATATAACAGAGGAGAGGTCCAGGTGAGGATATTCCATCAAAGGCCCAGTCCTCTGTTCTTAACGCTACCTCGCTATCGCGGGAAATAGCGAATAGTATGAAAAAAAAAAAAAAAAAATATGTACATAATTCATACTTGCTGCCTTATTTATTCCCGTCGCCACTCTGCCACACATGAAATGACAACCCTCTCCCCCAGCACGCACGCGAGGTAACGTTACGAAAAGACAACAAAGGTCCACATTCGTTCACACTCAGTCTATAGCTGTCATGTATGATACACCGAAAACACAGCTCCCTTTTCACAATCAGGACACACAAAACTTTCCATGGTTTACCCAAGACGCTTCTCATGCCCAGTTCAATCCATTAACAGCACGTCGACCCCGGTATACCACATCGTTCTAATTCACTCTATTCCTTGCACGCATTTCACCCTTCTGCATGTTCAGGCGCTGATTGTTCAAAACCTTTTTCACTTCATCCTTCCACCTCCAATTTGGTCTCCCACTTCTCCTCGTTCTCTCCACCTCTTTAACATATATCCTCTTTGTCAATCTTTCCTTACTTATTCTCTGCATGTGACCAAACCACTTCAATACACCTTCTTCTCTCAACCACACTCTTTTTATTGCCACACATCACCTCCTACCCTTTCATTACTTACCCGATCAAACCACCTCACACCACATATTGTCCTCAAACATCTCAATTCCAATACATCCACCGTCTTCTGCACAACACTATCTATTCCCATGCCTCGCAACCATATAACACTGTTGGAACATTACTCCTTTAAACACACCCATTTTTGTTTTCCGAGATAATGTTCTCGCCTTCCCCACATTTTTCAACGCTCCAGAACCTTCGCCTCCGCACCCTGTGACTCACTTCCTCTTCCATGGTACCATCCGCCGCCAAATCCACTCCCAGATATCTAAAGTACTTCACTTCCTCCAGTTTTTCTCCATTCAAACTTACTTCCCAATTGACTTGTCCCTCAACCCTACTGTACCTAATAACCTTGCTCTTTTTCACATTTGCTCTCAGCTTTCTTCTTTCACACACCTTACCAAACTCAGTCATCAGTTTCTGCAGTTTCTCACCCGAATCAGCCAACAGCGCTGTATCATCAGCGAACAACAACTGACTCACTTCACAAGTCTTCTCATCCATAACAGACTGCATACTTGCCCCTCTCTCCAAAACTCTTGCATTATTGTTATTATTATCATTATCATCATCATTATTACTATCATTATTATCATCATTATTATCATTATTATCATCATTATAATTATTGTTATTATCATTATTATTATTATTACTATTATTATCATTATTATTACTATCATTATTATTATTATTATTATTATTTTATTATTATTATTATTATTATTATTATTATTATTATCATCATTATCATTATCATTATTATCATTATCATTATCATCATTATTATCATTACTATTATTATTATTATTACTATTATCATTATTATCATCATTATTGTCATTATCATTATTATTATCATTACTATTATCATCGCATCTCTTGTGGTTTTTCAGGAGTGTAGATCGCGTGAGCCGTCTGGGTCATTTACCCCGACTAAAAACCAACGTCTTACAACAGATGACATATTGTTCTTACATGATTTCTTACTAGGATTAGTTATATACAGAGTTTCTAAGATTGTCGTAAGTCATATGTGTCCATTATACTGACTGCCAGGTATTATAATGCTCCACACACCGCTGTCACCTGCGGCAGGAGTTAGCGAGGAGAGAAACTTTGTCAAGTGTAGGAGTCAAGTTTTATTTATAATGAATTATCTTTGATATACTATGACCAAACACAGTAAAGAAAATGATTTCTGATAAGCGCAATATATTACAAACATCTATTTCTATATTTTCGGTAAATTTACAAATAAAACTTACAGGAAGAGTAAGACGTCCTAACGCTATATCCTAATTATTTACTCTGTGAACACCAGAATGATGAAGGTGAACAAGAGACACTTACCCCAGACGCAGTTGCACTGTCACACTTGTGAAAGATATTTGCGTATCAACTTTGCTATATTCAAGATTTGATTTGCTAAACGAGAAAGAAAATAGAGGACTATCTATTGATATTATTGCAATAGTTACATATTTTTTTCTTTCTTCCACATATGTTAATACTTGACAAGAGGCTCACGTCTGTGTGGTGTGTCTCTCATGCTTGTAGTTCTCATCAGAAACTTCCACCAGTATGAGAGTCTCTCACTGATTTACCAACTGTCACACAGTCCACGGAAATCTATGTACTGTACCAAGGTGTCTATTACCATATATGTAGCCTTCTGACGCCTTACCGCTGTAACCCTCATCAGCAGACTATGTCCTGCTGGCCACTGTTGCTAAGTTTGTACATTCATCAAGTCTCATTTGTGTTGAATTATTACACAGATGAAGAACTAGTTTTGATAAGTCCCAGCCTATCTGGGACACTTCTCTCGACTCGTGTCTGGGCGTATTTGGGCTTCTCATTTGTTCGGTCTGTTATCTTTCTGTATTTGTGTTTCAATACATGAAATATCAAGATTAATCAAGAGAGTGATATTGATTCAAGATATGCTGTTATGAGACACCACACAGAGAAGAAATGTTTGATATAGGCTTACGGACACTGGTTGTATTAAGGATGGATCTCCATTATTATATCGTATGTTCTTCTTCCTTTATATATTCTTCTCGCAGTAGTTAATGTCAAACTGGGTGGCAGTGACGTATGGTGGGTGGTGGATGAGGTGGGTTGGGATTGGACACGAGACAGTAGCATGGGAGCAGCAAGGGTAGTGCAGTAGTGTCTCCTCCCATGTTGAATGAGGTCCAGATGATGGTTAACGAGAGACAGGAGGACCAGTGTGCTTAACGTAGAGGAATCATTACATTACTCTAACAAGGATATAGTGAATGGACTTGTCTATTGGACACCTAGTCAAAGCCATATCGTTAATCTGCCCGTAACAGCACAGTTGTTATCGTTGATCTATAGTTATACACGATTCTCTAACTGAACAACAGTAATGTTGACTTTTGTGTTCTCGTCCGTGTGGTTTGTAGCCTAACACCAGTATCGTGTAGCCAGCAACAGCTGGATGACCAGGACAGTAATTGTGCCAAAATGATCCCTCAATGACTCCAAGAAGGTCAATGAGGCCAGGAGAGGCCCTTCAACATTACCGATATATAGAGGAAGATATAAGTAATTAATCATAAAACTTGAAGATAAATAGATAAGAAAATAGGCAGATGAAGAAACAGATCGATGGAATTAAGTAATTAGTTCATCAGACATCCAAATGACTAACTACAACACATTTAGTCGTAGTTTTATGTGTTAGGTTATTCTAGACACTGTTTTCCACATTCATGGCTTTCCTAGACACGCTTTGCCACGAAAGCTAAATTTTCCAATAACTTCATGCAATGATTTTTCTATTTCTAAACCTTTATGAGAACAAATGTTTAGGGAACAAAATACAGTAGAATCCATTCACTTTGAAAAGATGAAAGTGCTTCCAAATGAATTAACACAAATTTTTGAGATTACTGATCATTCTGTACTGAAATTAAATCCTTAAGAGCTACTTCATAAATTTACTCGTGGCAAAATGTGTCTCTTTCTCAAGAAAAATATAATGATCTTCCCACATCTGATAATGTCTTGTTACTGCTGGCATAACCCCGCACCTTGCCCAGTCCTGCATCTTCCATGATCTGGTAAAGCCATCATCACTGCTAACCTCACCTTGGCACCCTCCTGTCCAGACTTGTATCTTCGTGATGCGATCAGAGAAACTCATCAGTCGACTCTGGGTTTGTGACAAATGACACCTCCAGTGGCTCAAGGTGCTGGTAACCTATTATACTCCGAAAGTTATCTGCCGTTCTTCGATCGAATCAACATTTTGAGTATTCTTGCCGAAAGAGAAGTAGAAAAAGGCGAACAATAATCTCATACATTATTTTTGGAAATGAAAACAATATCTAAAGGTATCATCCCTGGAGATCATCAAGAAAATATCAAAAAATCCACAATGCTCACGAGCTGCTTGGAGGGCTAAGATAAAATTGGCAAGTTGAGGTCAATACCTCGAGGCAACTTGTCCAACTTACCTCATTATCAAAGGTGGAGTGAGCTCCTCCAGGCAGCCTGGGAGCGAGGCAGTCCGAGCTCAGGTCGATGTAGCCCCCCCATCACCGTCAAAGAGGTTTCGATCTCATTTTCTTTTACTTATATTAATAGTCGATACATCGTGTTGCTGATATATACTGCAAGAAGGAAGATATTGGGAATATTACTGATAACTTTATCTGTGTTTTATTTTACCATATTGCCCCTCCTATCCCATTATTTGCCAAATGTATTTGTTTGCTTTCATCAAAAGCCAACTGGGATAAAATTTCCAGACTGCATCTATCAGCGAATATGTGCATAGTATTTGTACTTCACGGGGAGGGAGTTCTGGACTCGTGGGGCCCCATCTCTTGGACATTTTCTATCATACAGTTTCTTAAACTTACGTGTATCGTCTGCATTAACTATGCCCTGAATCATCTTATTCCATTCATATACCACTTTTGTACATTAAAATTGTTTCTTTACATCTTTTTCTAACAGGTTTCTTGCGTAATATAACGTTATGTCCTGTGGTTGCTCTGTCTATAAGTCTCTCGAAGACCTTCACTGTCCACGTCATCGATCTGGTTTGGAAATATAGAGTTTGTGATCAGGTCACGCTTTAATCTTCTCTCTGCCAAGATGGGCAAAATTGAAACCTATAACCTTTGCCCGTGACTCAGCTCTGTTAATTCTGGTATTATCTTTTAGTCCTTTTCTGGTCCTTCTCTATTTGCTTTCTGTGTGTTCCTGTAGATGCGATGACTAAATCTGAGAAGCATATTGTAGTTCTAACCTTCTTTCGGATATGAGCAGCCATATACTTGAAGGCTATTCTGATATTAGCCAGGAGTCAGTTTGTCTCCTTAACTGTCATAAGACACGACCCCGGTAACAAGTTAGTGATGATGTCATCTCCCAAGTCCTCGTCACACACACACACATTCCTGAAACTTATTTCCTGTTAGATGATAATCCTACTGAGTCTATCTTTCACACTGTCACATTCTCTTCACTTTCGTTTTGCTTGAATTTCATTAACTATGTATCAGAACAGCTTTGTAAGTGGAGTCAGTCCTCCTCGTTTTACACTTCCCTCATGACCTTTGCATCATCTGCACACATGGGTAGCAGTGTTTACCTTCATCTAAGTCATTTACATCGATCTAGAATCATACCGGTCCCTGTGCCACTCCGCTTCCTTAACCCACTTGTAAGAACTTTCTCTGACATGCGTCCTCTGTTCCCTTCAACTGAGATAACTTTTTACCCATTGTAGGAGTTTCCCTTTGAATCGTGCCTACTATTCTAACTACTTGATCAACCTCCCAAGCGATGCTATGTCCATTGCCTCCTAGTAGTCCACATACTAGCAAGCAAATCACTGCAAGACGGGATTTTCTGTCTTATACAAATGTAAGATCATGGTTAGACATCACATCCGTTCTCAATACCATCCTATCATTCACTTAGGTAACTCCCCCTCTGCACAAAGTCATCGTTTGCTTTCTAATTGATTTTCTATAACCTTAAAGACCACATTTTTCCATACCTTAAAGACCACACTTTACTATAACCTTGAAGATAAGATAAAATAAGATGCTTTCATTGTCAGATCGTATACATGATACAAAATGAAATTTTTTATGGCTATAAGCTCACTTTAATGTTGGAAAGATTAAGAATTAGAAAATGATAATGATGAAATATCATCTAAAAGTACTACATAAAATATCACATAGAGAATCATCTATTGCACTCGGAAGTCACGTATATCACAGAGGAGTTACCACAGTGTCTTCAGATGGTTAAACAGCAGAATGGTTTGTGGTACAAATGATTTTGTGAATGTATCGTTGTGCTGTATAGAGACAGTCTTCATCCTGACCTTACATAGTGTTGATGTAGAGGAAGACGGGTTGCATCTTGCATGATCTTCTACACCTGCTTATTCATTGCACAGTCCTGATACACCATGTTTAATATTGTGGTGTTGGCAATCAGTTTCTCAGCTGTCTTAACAGTGTTCTCAAGTCTTTGCTGTTTAGCTTGGTATACCAGACGGTAATTGAAAAACATAGAATTAATTCTATAGTTAACCTATAGAAATGATTGATTATTGCGTTGTCTATATGTAGACTTTTTAAGGTACGTACAAAGTGCAATTTCTAATTATATTTCTCACACACCATATCAGTATTTGCACCACCTTTTAACTGGTCATCTATGATAAAGCCTACATACTTGTACTAACTCACTCTTTCTCCATCTTCATCTTCAATTGTAATGAAGTCTGGTACATGTAGTTTTCTGTCTAGATCTATTATCATCTCTTTAGTTTTCTTTACATTACCGTGCAGATAAATTGTTTTACACCACTTGTGGAATTTATCATCAAAATTATAATTTACAATTTTTCCTCAATCATCCTAAGAATTTTTCAAAATAGTGCAGTTGCTGAAAACACTTCTGCAGTTGCCAGTATACAAACTTAATACAAAGGGAGACATAACACATCCCTGGGGTACACCTGCAGTGGTGAAATATATGTTGGGCTTAGCGTTATCTAACTTGGTATACCGTGGCCTCTATGTTAAAAAGCTGAAGATCAATTTCAGTGACTTACAGTTTACATCTATCCCTAATAATCTATCTAACAAAATATATGACTAGGTTTTACTAAAGGCAGAGCTAAAATCAATGTATAAGGTTCTTGCTTGTGAGTTATGTCTGTCTAAATGTTTGCTCATCTCATTCATAAGAGTCAAACACACACATCCTGCACACTCCTGTTTTTACAATACACAAACTTCAGTTGATCTCTGAAATTATCTATGCTATTACACAAATAGTTTCTCATTATAGCTTCGAGACATTTCAAAATATTTAAGGTTAAAACAGGAGGTCTAAAATGGTTGAACACTTTAGCAAATGAGATTTTGGCAATTAGCTCATTTCAGACCATTTCCTTATGTCAGACACTACCCATTTTCCTTAATCTTAGAGACCACACTTTTCCATAATCATAAAGACCGCGCTTATGCATAACCTTGAAGACCACACTTTTCATGACTCTAAAGACCACACTTATCCATAACCTTGAAGACCACACTTATCCATAACCTTGAAGACCACACTTATCCATAACCTTGAAGACCACACTTATCCATAACCTTGAAGACCACACTTATCCATAACCATAGAGACCACATTTATCCATAACCATAGAGACCACACTTATCCATAACCATAGTGACCACACTTATCCATAAGCTTAAAGACCTAACCTAACCTAACCTAACCTAACCTAACCTAACCTAACCTAACCTAACCTAACCATACAGACCATACTTATCCCTAACCTTGTAAGCCACACTGAGGCTGGTCTCTAGCTCAGCGTCTGGTCCAGGTGTATGACGTTCGCACTTCCTCATTCATTTTCTTGGCTCGCTGCCTGCTTGCCTCGCTCTCTCTCCAGCGACATCCTCACACATTTCCAGCACATATGATGAGTCATGACGACCATGAGCATCATGTGGGTCAAGACCTTTCAGTATTGTGTTACGCGTTTTCAAGTTATCTCGGCGTTTTCTAAAGCCCTCCACCCCTCCTATCTCATGGTGTTGAGGCTAAAGTGTCCTCCATTGCGATCATTGTAGCCAGGATAGAGAACCTCTTCGTCATTGCTGGCCCACATTTGAAGGGAATCAGTAATGCCCGCTATGGCAGGGTGTCAGACGACAATATCATAATCTCATTTTCGATAGAAATAGACCAATTAGGTATTTAGAAAATGGAAAAAATCGAAACCGGGAGTCAAGAGGACAGGGACCGTGGTAAGAAAGGTTAACCACAAAACAGGTGTAGGTAGGAAACATGGCAGATGAGGGCAGGTTGTAGTCATATACCAGGCGGTAAAGATTATATCACAGCAGCTTCATTTTACTTCTTACACAGCAGATGTCTCGTCACAAGTAGAGTGAGGGAACCACATAGTGAGAGAGCAGGACATATGAAGTTAGGTAGCGCGAGCAGTGAACATGGCAGGTAACGTAGAAGGAAGAGTACGGCAGTCTGGGGTAACTCTCAGGTGGAGGCACAGCACAGCACAGCACAACACAGCACAGCACAGCACAGCACAGCACAGCACAGCACAGCACAGCACAGCACAGGAGAGCACAACACAGGACAGCACAGCACAGCACAGCACAGCACAGGACAGCACAACACAGGACAGCACAGCACAGGACAGCGCAGCACAGGACAGCACAGCACAGCACAGCACAATACAGCACAGCACAACACAGCACAGGACAGCACAGGACAGCAGAACACAGCACAGCACAGCACAGCACAGCACAGCACAGCACAGCACAGCACAGGACAGCACAACACAGGACAGCACAGCACAGGACAGCGCAGCACAGGACAGCACAGCACAGCACAGTACAGCACAGCACAACACAGCACAGGACAGCACAGCACAGCAGAACACAGCACAGCACAACAAAGGACAAATATAATCAAGGTAAAGACCAACTGTAGGTAGACGGGCTTACCTTCCCTGATGCTATACACACACACACACACACATACACACACACACACACACACACACACACACACACACACACACTCACACACACAAAAAAAAAGAAAAAAAAAGAAAAAAAAAGAAAAAAAAAATACTAACAAAATTTGAAGCACACTTACAAGTAATGTTGGTTCACGTTTCCCTCTTCTACAGGTATTACTTTGATTTCTGCTCCCGAGAGCTGGCTGCTTGTGTGCCCCCACCACTAGCTACACCACACAATACTCGGCAAACTGCTGCGTCACGTGATTATTGTATGGCCGATGGTAACTCAGTGGTGGACCGATTTGATGACAATTTCTTTCCCTACACCTCCAAGCTTTGGAACTCGCTGCCCTTTCATGTCCTTCCCACTAACTATAACCAGAAATCTTAAAAAGACAAGTTTTTCAAATCCTCCAGAATTCATCAAGACTTTTTCTTGTCTGTTCTCTTTCCTTGTCATTAACCTCTCCCTGTTCTAACTAAGACCTGGCCTTAATGTGGACTTCTGTCTGTGACTGGAACGACAAACGCAATAAGAAAAAAAAATCTTGTATGTTAGTCTCAGAGAATTGATTTTCAGTGCCTTCATAAACCACAAAGCACAATTTGCTTGATGTTCAAATATGCTAGGAGCATTATCTTGAAATGAGGAAATATCACGTACCATCACGGAAAATACGACAATTTTTGCAGTCCAAGAAACATGGTTAAACTCAGAGAATCAACTTGTATTTGCCGAATGAGCAATACCTTCCCACGAAATGTTAACAAATGATCGTTAGCACAAGGCACTAGAGGATGTGTCATGGTGACAGCAGCTTAGCTACACATAATACAAACAAGAAAGCCGTCGATGCTCATGAACTTCTTTACATTGATATTGTAGACAAAATTTTAAAATAAATTGCGATTTTGTGTGTGATATACAGACGGCGTAAGCAAATGGAAGATAATAGAATGCTAAAAGACGATATAAAATCTTTTGTAAAGAATAAGTGAGTCATAGTAGATGACTTTAACAATGCATTATAAACTGGGATACGTTAACAGATAATTGATAGGATGTAGGCTAATCAACTTGATTGATCACACAACGTTATTAGACTAGAGATAAATGCAAGATTTGAAATTACTGAAAATAGACAAGCCAGATTACTGGAGAGCAAACTTTGAGAAAATAAGCCTTGAAAACTAGCAATGGGTGAGTGAGTGAGGGACGAGAAATATTCAGGGAAGCAGTGCTGGCATGTGCATAGTGTGCGGTATGCGTGAGGTGGAAGGGTAGTGAGTGGTGTTAAGACGAAGTAAAGTTGCTAGTGAAAGATATTAGAGGTATATGGACAGTACTTACAGAGAAATAGTGCAAATGATTGAGAGATGTCTATGAGAAAGCGACAACAGATCAGAAGAAAGGTGCAGGGGTTATAAAAGAGGGCAAATGAGAATTGAGATGGGATAATATCAGTAACTTCAAGAAGAATATGATGTTTTGGAGGGAGGTTGATAGTGTGGGAAAACGGGGGTGACTAATGGGAACATTGGTGAAGGGGTCAATGGGAAAGTGGTAGTGAAGAGGTGAGTAGGTGAAGTGTCTATAAAGGATTGTCGAATGTATTTGTATATAAGGATAGCAGATGTAAGGTGTCTGGGTAAGAGAGGCATGCGAAGTAAGACAATCATGGAAAGTGGTTTGGTGGAGAGAGAAGAGGTGGTAAAAGCCTTGCGTAAGATGAAATGTGGCATGGCGACTGGAGTAGATTGCATTGCCACTGAATTTCTGAAGAAAGTGGGTGAATGTGTTGTTGATTGTTTAGGTAGGATATTCATTGTACTTGTAGACCATGGTGAGGTACCTGAAGATTGACGGAGTGCATGTATTGTGCCGTTGTATAAAGGCAAGGGGGCAAAGGTGAGTATTCGAACCACAGAGGTATAAGTTGAGTGTACCTGGTAGATTGTATGGAAGGGTATTGCTTGAGAGGGTGAAGGCATGAGCAGAACATGAGAGTGGGAAGGAGCAGTGTGGTTTCAAAAAATGGTAGATGTATAGATCAGGTGTTTGTTTTAAGCAATGTGTTTGAAAAAAGAAAGCACATGACTGGGTTGACAGAAATGCCTTGCGGAAAGTCTTAGGAATCAATTTTCACACATTCTTTAAAGCTGACACGTGATCCACATTTCCTGTACGATTTCTGAAACCATATTGTTTCTCCCCAGTCTGATCCTTTATATATGTCCTCACCCTCTCAAACTACATTCTCATACAACTTACCAGGTACAGTGGTGAGGGAGGAAGGCTACTAGAAGCAGTGAGAACTTTGTATCAAGAGCGTAATTCGTGGGTGCAAGTAAGAAAAAATGAAAGTGATTAGTTTCAGATGAGGGGCGGTTTGTGGCAGGAGTGTGTGGTACCACCATAGCGTTTAATTTGTTTATGGGCTGTGCGTGTGTGGGGAGGTGAGTGTAGTAAACGTAAGGTTCTACAAGAGAAGAGCGAGTAGGGGATGAAGGCGCCAGGGAAGTGATGCTTGCTGATGACACGGTATTTGTTCCTGAGTTAGAAACTACAGACGTCGGTGACTTGAGTGTGAAAGAGGATGTATGAGGAGGGCACTGGGACAGATCACTTATGAGTTTGAATGGAGAAAATTTGAAATAAGCGAAGTGATTTAGGTACCTGGGAGTGGACATGTCAGCGCATAGAACCATGGAAGCTGAAATGAGTCACAAGGATTGGTTGGGGGTTGGGGGTGGGGGGAGGATGGTTGTGAGGAATAAGGAATATAGAAAGAGAGCGTTAACTGAAAGTGCAAAAATTGCAAAAATTGGTATGTTTGAATGTTCTTCAGCTCCAAGGCTGTTATATGGATGCGAGCAAGGGCTGTAGATGGGGATATGTGGAGATTTGATGTGTTGGAATGAAATGTTTGAAGACATTATGTGGTGTGAGGTGGTTTGATGGAGTAGGTAATGAAAAGGTAAGTGGGATGTGCGGTAACAAGAAGAGTGTGTTTGAGAGAGCAGAGGAATATGTGATGAAATGGTTTGGATATATAGGGAGACTGAGGGAGAGGAGATTGGCAAAGAGGATATACATATGTAAGAAGAGGAATTAACAAGAAGGGGAAGATCAAATTGGAGATGAAAGGATCGAGTGAGAAAGATTTTGAGTGTTTGGTGCCAGAGCATGCAGGATGGTGAAAGGTGTGCACAGGATAGAGCAAATTGGAACGTTTTGGTATACAGGGGTCTATGTGCCCTCAATGGACTGAATCACGCCACATGAAACTGGCGGGGAAAGCCATGGAAAGGTTGTGGGGCCCGGTTGTGTGTAGATGGTTGTGGTTCCATGCGTTGCACATAACAGCTAGAGAATGGATGTGAGAGTATGCGACTCTTCTTTGTCTGCTCTTGGCGCTACCCTGCTAACGAGGAAAACGGCGGAAAAGAATAAAGAAGTACGATAGCAATATTAACTGGATAAAACTGTTTGATGCAAATATTATAGAAGATAAGTGGAGTATTTCGAAAAACAATTTTCTTACTGTGAGCGTAGTAGACTTTTCAAGATTATGAAAACTGTTTGGATGACTAGAGAAATGAAGACTAATTCAAGAAAAGGAAATTAGTAAGAAATTCAAGTTAGTGGAATACATTGAGAATCATTAAGAAACATAATGAAACCAAAGAGGAAATGTAAGAAAGTCAGACGACACAGTAAACGAGACCATAACAATAAGAATTTCCATGAATGCTTCAATGAATCCCAGATAATTAATCTTCATTTATTTAAGACAAAGAAAGTAAAAGGAAATACAGTAGGACCACGAAGAACCAAACATGATAAGGTATCTGATGATGATATGGCCTTCCTCATAACTTGAGAAATCCTTCAGCACTGTATATGTTCCAAGAGGAATCAGGAAGACTTCAAACGAAAAAGATGTTTCGAAAGTCTGTTGAAATATTGTAGGGAAAGGAATTAGTGACATACGAGAGACTGAAACATTTACACTAATTAACCTCAACTGATCAACTTCTGATAACATTGCCTCATGATTCTTGGAGGAGGTCACACGGCATTTGATATCTCTCATAACTAAGATATTTAAGAAATCACAAGTGGAAGATACACTTCCGAAATACTAAACATTGGCGAATATCTCCATTTTGTATAACAGATCATATAAGGAAATTACCGCCTTATTTGCCTCAGGTGAGAAATAGGTAAACCAACGGAAAGAAATGATGAGATGCAGAAGTGTAACATTTCTCTTACATCATAAAGTTATTTCAAACGACCAGCATTTCCTCCGTATCTAAATATCTTGTTCAACAAAGTTGTTGAAATTCGTCAGTGTCATACATGGGTCTGTCTGGTACCCTCTGTATAATGTACATTATCTTGAATACATGTTTGACATAATACCACACAAGAGACTTTCATGGTCAGCGTGATCAAACCCGCATTGGTTCGAATCCTGGTCGAGACAGTCGGACCACAGTCCACCCAGCTGATCATCCTCCCGTGTGGGGCTAGACGATGTAATGGACACTTGGCTTAGGTTTGGAAATATTCGTATATACCGTTAATGATATGGCCTGGATTAGGCGACTCAAGTTTCAGGAAACATAAAAAGGATAGAAATTAAGTCACGTGCACTGGAAGGATGTTTGCTTCAGGGCGGAAGTGTCCAGTGTTTATGATTTCTAAGCAGGTAGTCATTGCTGTACGTGCACTGTGTTGTGAGATTTGAAACTTTCTTATATTTCCTTTTGAGGTTGGAAGACCAGACTGGTGAGGCGTAGCTTGGCGATGTTAATGTATTATTTTGTTGTCCGTTTAATGGTGTCAGTTGATGGTGTGAGGGCACGTATTTGTCTGTGGGTTGCTTTTTGTAATGTTGTTTTTGGTGTGGGAAATGATTGTCATGATTAGTAATATATTCAATGGGAGTGACTGTCCAATCAAGGGGATTGGAGAGGGCAAGCTGAACTCTTGTATCTTTGGAGATAAGAGAGTGAGTGAAGATATCTGGAGAGGGCAAGCTGAACTCTTGTATCTTTGGAGATAAGAGAGTGAGTGAAGATATCTGGAGAGGGCAAGCTGAACTCTTGTATCTTTGGAGATAAGAGAGTGAGTGAAGATATCTAGAGAGGGCAAGCTGAACTCTTGTATCTTTGGAGATAAGAGAGTGAGTGAAGATATCTGGAGAGATGCAGACACTTGGTGTTAGGTGAGCCACTGTTGTGTTGTGCTGCTGTGATGTCAAGATGTTGTGATGTGGTTATGAGGTCGTTTGCATCAGATGGTTACTGTACCAGATGGTTACTGCACCAGATGGTTACTGCACCAGATGGTTACTGCACCAGATGGTTACTGCATCAGATGGTTACTGTACCAGATGGTTACTGCACCAGATGGTTACTGCACCAGATGGTTACTGTACTAGATGGTTACTGTAGTAGATGGTTACTGAACCAGATGGTTACTGAACCAGATGGTTACTGCACCAGATAGTTACTGAACCAGATGGTTACTGCACCAGATGGTTACTGCACCAGATAGTTACTGAACCAGATGGTTACTGCACTAGATGGTTACTGCAATAGATGGTTACTGCACTAGATGGTTACTGCACCAGATGGTTACTGTACTAGATGGTTACTGTACCAGATGGTTACTGTACTAGATGGTTACTGCACCAGATGGTTACTGTACTAGATGGTTACTGTACCAGATGGTTACTGTACTAGATGGTTACTGCACCAGATGGTTACTGCACCAGATGGTTACTGCACTAGATGGTTACTGCACCAGATGGTTACTGCACCAGATGGTTACTGCACCAGATGGTTACTGCACCAGATGGTTACTGCACCAGACGGTTACTGCACCAGATGGTTACTGTACCAGATGGTTACTGCACCAGATGGTTACTGCACCAGATGGTTACTGCAACAGATGGTTACTGCAACAGATGGTTACTGCAACAGATGGTTACTGCACCAGATGGTTACTGCACCAGATGGTTACTGCACCAGATGGTTACTGCAACAGATGGTTACTGCAACAGATGGTTACTGCACCAGATGGTTACTGCACCAGATGGTTACTGAACCAGATGGTTACTGCACCAGATAGTTACTGAACCAGATGGTTACTGCACCAGATGGTTACTGCACCAGATGGTTACTGCACCAGATGGTTACTGCACTAGATGGTTACTGCACCAGATGGTTACTGTACCAGACGGTTACTGCACCAGATGGTTACTGTACCAGATGGTTACTGCACCAGATGGTTACTGCACCAGATGGTTACTGCACCAGATGGTTACTGTACTAGATGGTTACTGCAACAGATGGTTACTGCACCAGACGGTTACTGCAACAGATGGTTACTGCACTAGATGGTTACTGCACCAGATGGTTACTGTACTAGATGGTTATTGCACCAGATGGTTACTGCACTAGATGGTTACTGCAACAGATGGTTACTGCAACAGATGGTTACTGCACCAGACGGTTACTGCAACAGATGGTTACTGCAACAGATGGTTACTGCACCAGATGGTTACTGCACTAGATGGTTACTGCAACAGATGGTTACTGCAACAGATGGTTACTGCACCAGACGGTTACTGCAACAGATGGTTACTGCAACAGATGGTTACTGCACCAGATGGTTACTGCACTAGATGGTTACTGCAACAGATGGTTACTGCAACAGATTGTTACTGCAACAGATGGTTACTGCACCAGATGGTTACTGCACCAGATGGTTACTGCACCAGATGGTTACTGCACTAGATGGTTACTGCAATAGATGGTTACTGCACTAGATGGTTACTGCACTAGATGGTTACTGCACTAGATGGTTACTGCACCAGATGGTTACTGCACCAGATGGTTACTGCACCAGATGGTTACTGCACCAGATGGTTACTGCACCAGACGGTTACTGCAACAGATGGTTACTGCACCAGATGGTTACTGCACCAGACGGTTACTGCAACAGATGGTTACTGCAACAGATGGTTACTGCACCAGATGGTAAATATACGGATCAGTTATCATATCTGGAAATGCAAACGCTGAGGAATGATGAAGTAATCAAAGTTTTGTCAGTGATGTGGACATGGAAGAGGTCTGATAAAGAGAAGAAAAAATAGAATATTTCTATAATCATATATTTCTGTCTATTTGTACAAAAATATTTCTATAATCATATATTTCTGTCTATTTGTACAAAAAATATTTCTATAATCATATATTTCTGTCTATTTGTACAAAAATATTTCTATAATCATATATTTCTGTCTATTTGTACAAAAATATTTCTATAATATATTTCTGTCTATTTGTACAAAAATATTTCTATAATCATATATTTCTGTCTATTTGTACAAAAATATTTTTATAATATATTTCTGTCTATTTGTACAAAAATATTTCTATAATCATATATTTCTGTCTGTTTGTACAAAAATATTTCTATAATCATATATTTCTGTCTATTTGTACAAGAATATTTCTAAAATCATATATTTCTGTCTGTTTGTACAAAAACCATTTCAGTTTTTTGTTTTTTTCATCGTCAGCCAGTGAGTAAGAACGATATTGTTTGAGTCTCTTGCAATAATAATGCTTGTGAATTCTACTTGTAACATCATTAGGTAACTGTAAGGTACGTATGAAGAAGAGAAAATTAGTCTTCACTCGAATCTACTTTGTATGTATCTTACTTTACGTCAATAAACCAAGTTAAGGGGAAAGCGCAACAATAAACTGATGCGTCTTGTAACTTATTATCCATCGTCCCTGAAACTGTAATATATGACCACAAAACCTGCCATATTTACTTACATCCTTCACTTTCTGAGGAACCATGTCATCCTCCTCCACTGTCACTTCCTGTTGCTAGTTATAACGTACAGTTATGTTACCTTCCTGTTGCTAGTTATAACGTACAGTTATGTTACCTTCCTGTTGCTAGTTATAACGTACAGTTGTGTTACCTTCCTGTTGCTAGTTATAACGTACAGTTATGTTACCTTCCTGTTGCTAGTTATAACGTACAGTTATGTTACCTTCCTGCTGCTAGTTATAACGAACAGTTATGTTACCTTCCTGCTGCTAGTTATAACGTACCGTTGTGTTACCTTCCTGTTGCTAGTTATAACGTACCGTTGTGTTACCTTCCTGTTGCTAGTTATAACGTACAGTTGTGTTACCTTCCTGTCGTTAGTTATAATGTACCGTTGTGTTACCTTCCTGTCGTTAGTTATAATGTACAGTTGTGTTACCTTCCTGTCGTTAGTTATAATGTACCGTTATGTTACCTTCCTGTCGTTAGTTATAACGTACAGTTGTGTTACCTTCCTGTCGTTAGTTATAACGTACCGTTGTGTTACCTTCCTGTCGTTAGTTATAATGTACAGTTGTGTTACCTTCCTGTCGTTAGTTATAATGTACCGTTATGTTACCTTCCTGTCGTTAGTTATAACGTACAGTTGTGTTACCTTCCTGTCGTTAGTTATAATGTACCGTTATGTTACCTTCCTGTCGTTAGTTATAACGTACAGTTGTGTTACCTTCCTGTCGTTAGTTATAACGTACCGTTGTGTTACCTTCCTGTTGCTAGTTATAACGTACCGTTGAGTTACCTTTCCATCGTTAGTTATAACGTACAGTTGTGTTACCTTCCTGTCGTTAATTATAACGTACCGTTGTGTTACCTTCCTGTCGTTAGTTATAACGTACCGTTATGTTACCTTCCTGTTGCTAGTTATAACGTACCGTTGAGTTACCTTTCCATCGTTAGTTATAACGTACAGTTGTGTTACCTTCCTGTCGTTAGTTATAACGTACCGTTGTGTTACCTTCCCATCGTTAGTTATAACGTACAGTTGTGTTACCTTCCTGTCGTTAGTTATAACTTACCGTTGTGTTACCTTCCTGTCGTTAGTTATAACGTACCGTTGTGTTACTTTCCTGTCTTTAGTTATAACGTACAGTTATGTTACCTTCCTGTCGTTAGTTATAACGCACAGTTATGTTACCTTCCTGTCTTTAGTTATAACGTACAGTTATGTTACCTTCCCGTCGCAGACTACACCATCAAGCGTGGATGGTCGCCAGAAACCCTATCTCTCGTGGCCGTACGCAGTGTATGTGTGTGTTTATCCTTAACTCGATTCATTAACTCGTACAGATGCCATTTTTTCCAATGTCTTAGATGTAGTCACGGTAAGAAAAGAACATCTTACCACATTATGTGGTAAACAATATGACATCACAAACGAAGGGTTTACAGAAATGATCATTGGTTCAGCCTCACATGGGTAGTCCTGCTCTGATATTATTGTAATGTATTATTTCCTGTCATTTGCCACAGTACGGTAAACCTTATATCAGTTTCATAGTTCGATGTAAATAATCATAAACTGAGGTAACTTTATTTGTAAAATTCTCATACATTCATGCTTACCAAACTGCTCAGATGACACGACTCGTATTATTCATCTCAAACTTCATTGGGTTCATCCGAGAAGATAATTTCTCACCGCGTCTCCAAGCTTTTGCATATATTTCTTTAGTCAGTATCGTACTTTAATGAGTTAGAAGTTTTTATACCACTTTTTTCTGGATTAATACTGAAGTAAAATATATTCTGTGTGTCTGAAGACGAAATACAGGAATGACCATCTTCACTAGATAGGAAATGGCCTCTGATTATCTTAGATTTTCGATTTGCGATATATATATGATCGTAACACAAAGCACATATACCCACGTCCAACTTCCTGGTCTCCTGCATCATCAGGGGCCATCACGTGTGCATGTGGCATGATGACCTCATGAGCGAGAATCCGCCTGCCGAGCGCCTGGATCAGCTACGTATCCAGTCATCTCGCAGGCATCCTTCCCTCTCATCCATATCTCTTCCCTTCCAAAACATCTCTCAGCCTTACACACCAAACAGCTCCTCCCTCCCTCCTGTTTCCTGTACAACCCATCTACATTCATCTGAATTTCGGTCATCTTATCATAGTTATGTCATTGTCTGCAAGTTTTCTCTGATGCTTTTCCCGAAATCTAGATCTATGTTTCATACCATTGTATTTTCCACATTCACTCCCCTACATCTTATATTCTATCTTCTTTATCCTTGCACCAATAACTCACCTCAGGAGTGATATGTCACCCTTCCCTCATCCTTACACCACAACGATCACTGATTGTTATCATCTCTACTGCACACAAAGTTTCAATGAGCTGTCATCACCACAGATCCTCCTAGATGTATTCCCTCTCCCCTTGACTCAACATCCTCTCCAGTGTTCTTCCCTCCACTCTCCCTCTCTCACGTTATTGACGGCTCTCAAGTTTCACTCTTTTGGTACAGGTAGATGTCTTTTCCTTCTGCCTCATCTATTCTTGGACTACTGTCTTTCAATACAGACATATACTCTTTCCATCTCACCCATAGTACATAGCAACGAGCAACTCACACGACTCGTTCTTCGGGACTTTAAATATTCCTGTGTTAATCCCTTAACGTTAACACTGCCTTTTACCTAAAATCTTGCCATAATTCTCCTGAATCATAATTACCAAGTCCCTCGGTAATTCTCCTTAAAGTTCAGCTCTCTAATGGTTCCTTCCCACATCCCTCACACATCCTGCCTTCCTTCCTATCTTACCTTCCCTCTACCCTGACATGGCCTGAAATTCAATCAACATTCATGGTCAACACGCCGAAGAAATGATGAAGATCCTTGCATCTAAATGTACTGCATCAGCCGGTAATTTTTCGTCCCAGTTTTGATAGCATCAAAAAATCCCAGCAAATTCGTCAGGCAAGATTTTCTATAGCGGAGACCATGCTGGTTGTCCGATATAATCTTATGACTGTGTTGTTAACAGGTTGGTGAGGATATTCCGTATATGTATGGTTCACGGTGAAGTGCCTGATGATTGGCGGAATGCATGCATAGTGCCAGTGTACAGAGGCAAAGGGGATAAAGGTGAGTGTTCAAATTACATAGGTATAAGTTTGTTGAGTATTCCTGGCAAATTACATGGGAGGGTATTGATTGAGAGAGTGAAGGCGTGTACAGAACATCAGACTGGGGAAGAGCAGTGTGGTTTCAGAGGTGGTAGAGGATGTGTGGATCATGTGTTTGGTTTAAAAAAATGTATGTGTGAAATACCTAGAAAAACAGATGGATTTGTATGTAGCATTTATGGATCTGGAGAAGGCATATGATAGAGTTGTTAAAGATGCTCTGTGGAAGGTACTAAGAGTATACGGTGTCGGATATAAGTTGCTAGAAGCAGTGAAAAGTCTTCATCGAGGATGTAAGGCATGTGTACGAGTAGGAAGAGAGGAGAGCCATTGGTTCTCAGTGAATGTCGGTATGCAGCAGGGGTGCGTGATGTCTCCATGGTTGTTTAATTTGTTTATGGATGAGGTTGTTAGGGAGGTGAATGCAAGAGTTTTGGAGAGAGGGGCAAGCATGCAGTCTGTTGTGGATGAGAGAGCTTGGGAAGTGAGTCAGTTCTTGTTCGCTGATGATACAGTGCCAGTGGCTGATTCAGGTTCGAACCTGGCTGTTGGAGGTTTGTATGTACTGTGAAAGTGCGCGTTCCTATGAACTTTGTTCGTATTCATATACCTCCGCGTTGTACAGTTAGGTTCGGTAAAATGCTATATGTTGGTTGTGTGAACTGATGGGAAAAGACCGGTGTAGACCCCGTTGCTCGCCAACGTGAGACGAAGGGTATTCGAGTACATAGTATTCGAATAGTCATTTCCCTATTAGGGGCGATCATAGCCTAGCAGGGGTCCCGGGTTCGATCCTGGCTGTTGAAGGTTTGTGTTTTATGAAGGTGCACGTTCATATGCATTTTGTTCGTACAACAGAAATTGAACGTCTACAGTTTCAAAAAGACAGACAAACTAGTGGTCTGCGCACACTGGAAGCAAATGAATATTGATATCGTTAATGCAAAGTTCTGAATATCGTTATTGAAAACGAACAGGCAAATTAGATTATGAATTTTAATGAGTTATAAAAGGTAAATGATGAGCAAGAGTTTGGTGTTATATTCTCTGATGACCTAGACCAAGTTAGCAGTTTCTTTTGTTGGGTTTAACGACCAGCGACCTATAAGTAAGGTCATTAGACCCCTGCATTTCTGTTTGATTTTTGACTGTGTAAAGTCCCTACATAATATCTATATCAGTAGCTATGAATCCTACCTAGTCCTATAGGGAATGAAAAAATTGACATTGGAAAAAAAAGTTGGTAAGTGGTTATTGTGTCAAGGTGGCAGCAAACACCAGCCAGTCGGCACAACATCCACTGGTGCAGCTGCCAGAAGAACTGTGAAAGAGAAAGGATAAATTAGAGATAGTCCTTCACCATAACGCGGGAGACAGCGACAAAGTATAATAAAAAAAAAAAATATATATATATATATATATATATATATATATATATATATATATATATATATATATATATATATATATATATATATATATATATATATATATACATATTTATATATTACGACAATAGCTTCGGCAACTTGTCAGCCGGACACTATAACGGAACCAACCCCGATCCTGGCCAGAACGAAAGCAGCCACACCACGAAGCCAGCTCCGGCACAGAGTCGAACCAACGAACCACCTTATATCATCTTGATTATTTCCGCTTCCCTGAGAAAGATAAACAATTGGTTATTTAGTTGTTATCATCACCAAGTAGATTGTATATATGGTGAAGATTGTTTTTTGTTTTTGAAATAATTGATCAGCCGCTTGCTGTTTGGATGATGTTTCGTACATTGTGTGAGGAGGTGGTCTGTTGTCAAACTAGTTTGGCAGGTTTCACATCTTGCTGGAAAGTTGCTAACCATATACGGTTGTAGGCGGGTGCTGTAGGTACAACTGAGACGTAGACGGGCCAGGACGACTTCCTCTCTTCTTCCTGTACGAGGTCGTCCAGTCCGCTACTTGTGGTTTGTATAGTCAGGTTGGTCCGCTGACTTTGCCACAGAAGAAATATTGAATCCTTTCCCAAGGAAAGGCAGGAGCCCCAGCTCCCGAGGGATCGGAACTACCTCCTCGAGTTCTGAGGTCGACTTAGCCAACCAGTCTGCCAGTTCATTGTTGACGTAAATGTTGCATGACCCACCAGCCACCCAGATCAAGATGGTATCTTTATTACACGAGTTTAATTTATCAATGATGTTTCCCTGAATTTCATGTGACTCGGTATAACCCGAGTTTATAGATGTAAGAGCTGACAACGAATCGGTATAAATGAGTGATTTGATATGAAATGAATTAATCATATAGTCCATGGTCTTGTCAACAACAAATAATTCCGCGCAGAAAACAGTTGTAGGGTTCGTTATCGTGTACCGAAGAGAACATTCGTTCGACATCACACTTGCACCCACACACTCACCTGTCTTGCAGCCATCTGTGTCGAAGTGGACATATGATAAATGATCCATGATGACGTAACGGAATCGCTAATGTACCTTACTCTCCGCTGCCTTCCTTTTCGTCGCACGGAGCCAGTTGGTCTTAGTTTATATTCTTGGCACTACCCAGGGAGGTAGTTTATTTCTGACCAGCGTGTCCACTTCTTGCACTTTCAGACCAGAATTCTCACTGAGGAAGTGTATTCTGAGGGCCAGGGGCCTGACGCCTCTCTCGACGAACTGTTCGTATTGTTGCGCCAGGCGACATGCAGTGGTATGTCTTCTCCTGGTCATCACAATACCACACTTTAACGTTAATTCGTCTCGACGTAGCCGGAGAGGAGGTACATTTGCCTCAACTTGCCATCGTGGAGCCCTGGTACACCACAAAGCTCCAAGACACATTCACATGCATTTATTCTGTAGCACATCCAACCTTCTCAGGGTACAGTCACTCGCCGAAGCATACACCTGAGAGCCATAGTTCAGTTCACTTCTAATAATGGCCTCGTACAACATTAATAAAGATTTCTTGTCGACTCCACAAAATGAACCCAAGAGATACTTAAGAATATTTAACTTTTATCACAATTTATAATCAAATAATCTATGTGCTTTTCCCAATTAAATCTTCGGACCTAACCTAACCAAAGAAATTTTACGTTACTAATAACAAAAGGGAATCGGGTTGTTGTCTAACCTTCAACTGCAAAATCGGGATTTCATTTATTTTCGGTAATAACAACCGCGACACTTTTAGCTGGTGAAAACTTAAATCCTCACTGTAGCGCCCAACGTTGAACAGATTCAAGTGTAACTTGAACCCGTTCAGCCGAAAATTGTGCATTAGGCGAGGAGTGCCATATTGCACAGTCATCAGCATAAAGTGAGTATTGAAGGTTTCGAGCGACGGAAGCTGGAAACAGAATGTCATTGATCATAAAGTTAAATTATGTTGGGCTCAAAACTCTGCCTTGCGGCATCCTATTTTCTTGGACAAATATGTCCGAGATTACCTTAGATGCAGCAATCTTTTCAGCGAATGTTATGTCGTGTAAAAAAATTGACAAAAATAGGTAAAGAACCTTTTAAACCAACAGCACAAAGTTTGCTTAAGATTCCGTTTCGTCATGTCATGTCAAAGGCTTTTTCCAAATCTAAAAAAAACTGCAATTAAAAAAATCTCTCGTTATAAAAGTGTCTGAAATGTTATGTTCTAAATTTATTAAATGATCCATTGTGCTCCTGTGTTTAACGCACGGTGTTGATCATTTCATAAGTTTTGTGATTCTAATAAAAAATAAGCCTTTTATTGACCATTTATCCATGACCTTGCAAACGCAGCTCGTCAATGTAAAAGGTGGAAACGAAATGATGTTGGTCAGGCGTCCAGAACCTTCTGGGATGGGGATAGTGACATGAGTTTGGAAACGTTCGAGACGTCCAAATTTCATTGTACAATGTTAAGAGCTGAGCCAGGTTGGCTGAACCATGTAGGTTATCTCACAGGGTCCCGGGCTGGAACCTTTACACGATTCCAGGGCAAGAAGTGATTTCTTAAGGGTAAAGGTATTATTATTATATGGTATATTTTCATCTTCTGTAGCAAAGTCAATCACTGTCTGCTCGACCTGACGTTTGAATCGTCCATCATCATTGGTCGACCTACTTATGTTTGAGAATCTCCCAGCGATAGCGTTGGCTACGTCACCCGGGTCGTCTCAGTAAACAGTGCACACAAAAAGTATAAAGAGATAACAAAATTCTTGGATTTGTGGGTAGGGCTACCGAATCTTCAGCTTCAGTATTATGCTCAGTTTTGTTTACCCTACTTAAAAAAAAAGTAAATAGTGATATAGACAATAGAATATGAAGCTAACAAGATGATTCTCAGACTGAGAATATAGTCCTGTGAGAGGCGACTAAACAACACGAATCGGTTTACCTCAGAAAAGAACAAGGGTAAGAGGTGATCCATCACAGGTGTCCATATTATTGAAGGCTTCGATGATCTCGATCTAACAACCTCTTCCAACATAGATTCACTTCACTTAATGCATAGTACTAGATATATTCTCGTAAGACGATGTTTTAGCTCGAACAAGGATAAGTCATATTTCTTCAACAGGATTGTTGAATATGGAATGATCTATCTACTAGAGTGGTTGAAAGCTGCATCATGTATATGTTTGGAATTAGACTCGATGAATATCTCGCCTCAAACCCATGAGTAGCATGATTGGTGCCTTCTTAGCTGAATTAGATTACTGATGTGACGCTAATCTATGAGTTTCTGATTTCTTCCAGTGGTCTGTTGCTGCTTGAGTTTCTCAGTGTGATGGATACCATCTGTTTGATGGAGCTTATCATTTGAATATTGAGTGATGAAGGGAAGGTATGATATGGAAACTGTGAGTAGTGGAAGATGATGTGAGTTAAAGATGGTTATGATACTCTTCATGAAAAACTCTTTAGTTTATTGTGATCCTCCTAAGATTTTAGGCGTTAGAATTGTTTAGAATCACCCTGACGAAGGTTCCAGAAACCATACCAGCACAAGTATAAGAACTGATATAGAAACAATTATGGACATCAGAATGGAAGGTGAAGACTCACTGAATCACGTGCAGAACGATTCATTCCTCTAGGAGTCAATTTTATCCTCTCTATTTCCCCAAGAAAAATATGAATGATAAAAATAAAGAAAACTTAAAATCTAATACCAGAAGCTAGGCTTCAGAGAGGCTGTCAATGCTTCCACAGGAGGCAGAAGCCTATATAGGATATCATAAAGCCTATGTTCTACATGCGGATGCTACAAAGGCATTATGGACTTTCTGATGGTAATAAGGCCTCCGAGAGAGGCTTTCCAAGACTGGAGTAATGAGAGGACAGGTTCTCTACGGGGTTTATCTGAGGTAGCCAGATTTCTCAAAGGATTTCCTGGAGGGCGACGTTGACAATCTTTGATGAATGCTCATTGTCTTTATCCAGATACCACAGAGCCCTACCGAATAGATATTGCCTGACTTAGCGTCTTTCGCCCTGATTTACTCTCTCTCTCTCTCTCTCTTGGTAGGGTGGTTAGAGGAGTGGAAGAAGAGATGGGACAGGGGAAGGGACAGTATGATATGGAAGAGTACACAGAAGTGTGCATAGATGTAAGTTTTGTGATGCAAGCGAGTGAGTTTCTGGAAGCGTTTTTATTTGGCACCTTTCTAATACCCCCTTCCCAGCAGACTGGGGTACGCTCCGATGTTGTATCTTTTGATTCTTGAGAGAATATTTGCTATACTAAGATAAACATTGTTAACTGCTAACACCAGTGGATGACCCGGGTCTCTCCAAGTACCCTGAGTTTTCATGGGAGCCAATAGTGTTCCATCTATGTACTGTTGTCTGGATCTTGGATTGGTCTGTAGTTTGTACTCGTGTTATCTTCAAGTCTCTGCCATACTTTCTGGACTGGTTTAATCTTAAGTCGTTCGTGCTGTTTTGATGTGCTTTCTATGTAGGAGAATTTTTCAATTGTGACAAATCGTAGAGACTTATTTTGCATCCTCTGTGATTTCAGCTTGCGAGAAACATTGGAACGGTTGTGTGTGGACATTATTATGGCTCTCCCAAGCTATTATAATTCTTGGTTATCTAGGTGTCTGATTCTGCACAGACTGGTCAGGGCTGATCTACCTTGTGCAGATTTCATGTTTATAAGATCTGCTATCTAATCCTCATGATACTGATGTGGGACCCTCGATTCTGCAGTCCTTATTGTGTGCTATCTTGGCACCTTCTATGATCATATCCTTCTTAGCGTTACTATAGTAAATTTGTCAATATTTGTTTTCAGGTTCCACTCCTTTACGAATTTGTTTAGTCTCGTTTTCTGACTGTTCTAAACAGTGAGTTGTTGAAGGCTACTATTTGTATGGTGTTATTGGCGTAGGTGTCCATGTTCGTGGCACTTACTGGTGAGGCAATGTTGCCAGTGTTAGTGTAGGGCACCGCCCTGTGGTACTCCCCATGGTGGAGGAAATATGGATGATAGAGTTGATGATCTTTGCTCTGCGTTGATTTAAAAGCGTTACAAAGTGGCCTTTGTGTGATCTCTGATGCTGTTAGCTGTGTTGGTCTGCACTGTAGGGCGTTAGTCACACATCGTAAAAGGCTTTGCTTATGTCTCTCTGCATAACTGGTCTGCTATTCCTGGTCGTTTACAAAAAATCATTATTGTTTTTGTTTGTCGCAGTCATGGGTTGATGAGGTGGCCCTTGTTTCGCCGGAGCCGTGTCAGTTTAGGTTCGTGAGTTCCCCTATACAGGGTGTCCATTTAACCTAATGCTTTTAATACTTTCAAAAAGTTTTTTTTTTGGGGGGAACAAGGTTTGTGACTCTGGCCTCCTTAAACCTATGGGGACAGTATCCTATGCTTATCATACTAGGCTGAGAAGGTATTGAAATCCTTCTGGAAATAGTAAGCTGACATGCCTTTAATCATTTTATTTTTTCCACTGCTGAGTTTTAGTATTTCTAGTTGGCTGCCATGAGAAGCAGTTGTTAGGGGACAATCAGGTTGTGGTTTAGTGTCACTCTTTTGCGCTCCAATCAGTTTGTATGTAACTCAGTAATGCACACTGACCATTCCATCAGCTCATATACTTGTGTATCTTCTTTATAAACCATGTAATCCTGATCATCGGTCGTTTTTCAGCAAACACTCGCACGAGCTATTCACCATTTCCACTCACACTACTGAATACCCCAAGGCCTCAACTTATACCTTCAATACTCACCATGGAATTGATTAAATCACCCATCATTGATACCCGGTCTCTTGCCAACACACTCGTATACATATCATCTCAACATGACAGAGTTATATTATGTATTTGCAGTCTAGAGTATATTGATGATGAGTTTGAGAAGATATATTCTATTGGATCTAAGTTAGAGTATCCTAGATCTTTCATTGATAAATCCCTTAAATTAGCAAAGAAATAATTCTATAGAGTTGAGCCCAAACCTCCCATTGAAACCAAGAATCTTCTAGTTCTCCCTTTTAATAACAATTTTACTCTACTTCCCATGTTGCTTAAATCCTTTAATGTAAATTTTGCCTTAAGCAACAATGATACTATAAAGAATATCTCAATCAGGAATTCACCAGAAAATTCTCCTGGGTGCATCTATAAAGTGCCATGCAGAATTTGTGATAAGTTTTACGTTGGACAGACTGGTAAGGATCTTTCTGTTAGAGTTAAGTAACATAGATATAGTATAAGAACGGGACAAGAATCAAATGCCTTGTTTAATCACGTTAAAAACTATGATCTTTGTATGGACTACAGTAATGTCATCTCAGTTATTAACTCTAACTCTATTACCACGCGAAATATCATAGAATCTTCTATTATTGAATGCACTAACAATTATAATGGTAACATTAGTGGTGTTTTATACAAACTGGACAACTTTATTGTTGATGAAATTTGTAAAATAATAAGTTTATGGTACGTTCGTTCTCTGTCTTGACAATCACATATTTACCAAATGGCGTCCTCTACGTCTCATCGTTGTATATCCATTAATTGTTATAATTCTCTCTTGTGTCTCCCCTGATGATGTGATTATTACACGAAAGTGCACTTGGGAACTTATCGTGTTCTATTTTCCCCGTGGACTCTTAAGATTTTTGCATGTTAATGTGCTGAGAGGTGCAACTGGAGGGATGTCTGGTCTTTATCTTGTGTAGGCGAAGGTGAAGATTTGTAGAGGTTTTCAGAAAAGAAGAGAGAATGTTGGGGTGAAGTGAGTGGTGAGAATAAGTGAGCTTGGGAGAGAGACTTGTGTGAGGAAGTACCAGGAAAGTGAGTGCATAATGGAAAAAGGTGAGAGCAAAAGACATAAGGGGAGTGGGGGAGGAATGGGATGTATTTAGGGAAGCAGTGATGGCTTGCGCAAAAGATGCTTGTGGCATGAGAAGCGTGGAAGATAGGCAGATTAGTAAGGGTAGTGAGTTTTGGGATGAAGTAAGATTATTAGTGAAAGAGAAGAGAGAGGCTTTTGGACGAGTTTTGCAGGGAAATAATACAAATGAGTGGGAGATGTACTGAAGAAAGAGGCAAGAGGTCAAGACAAAGGTGCAAGAGGTGAAAAAGCGGGCAAATGAGAGTTGGAGTGAGAGAGTATCATTAAATTTAAGGGAGCATGAAAAGATGTTTTGGAAGGAGGTAAATAAAGTGCGTAAGACAAGGGAGCAAATGGGAACTTCTGTGAAGGGGGCTAATGGGGAGGTGATAACAAGTAGTGGTGATGTGAGGAGATGGGGTGAGTATTTTGAAGGTTTGTTGAATGTGTTAGATGACAGAGTAGCAGATATATAGTGTTTTGGGCGAGGTGGTGTGCGTAGAGAGAGGGTTAGGGAGAATGATTTGGTAAACAGAGAAGGGTTAGTAAAAGCTTTGCGGAAGATGAAAGCCGGTAAGGCAGCGGGTTTGGATGGTATTGCAGTGGAATTTATAAAAAAAAGTGGGTGACTGTGTTGTTGATTGGTTGGTAAGGATATTTATTGTATGTATGTCTCACGATGAGGTGCCCGAGGATTGGCGGAATGCATGCATAGTGCCATTGTACAAAGGCAAAGGGGATAAGAGTGAGTGCTCAAATTACAGAGGCATAACTCTGTTGAGTATTCCTGGTAAATTATATGGGAGGATATTGATTGAGAGGGTGAATGCATGTACAGAGCATCAGATTGGGGAAGAGCAGTGTGGTTTCAGAAGTGGTAGAGGATGTGTGGATCAGGTGTTTGCTTTGAAGAATGTATGTGAGAAATACTTAGAAAAGCAAATGGATTTTTATGTAGCATTTATGGATCTGAAAAAGGCATATGATAGAGTTGATAGAGATGCTCTGTGGAAGGTATTAAGAATATATGGTGTGGGAGGCAAGTTGTTAGAAGCAGTGGAAAGTTTTTTATCGAGGATGTAAGGCATGTGTACGAGTGGGGAGAGAGGAAAGTGATTGGTTCTCAGTGAATGTAGGTTTGCGGCAGGGGTGTGTGATGTCTCCATGGTTGTTTAATTTGTTTATGGATGGCGTTGTTAGGGAGGTGAATGCAAGAGTTTTGGAGAGATGGTCTAGTATGAAGTCTGTTGTGGATGAGAGACCTTGGGAAGTGAGTCAGTTGTTGTTCGCTGATGATGCAGCGCTGGTGGCTGATTCGTGTGAGAAACTGCAGAAGCTGGTGACTGAGTTTGGTAAAGTGCGTGAAAGAAGAAAGCTGAGAGCAAATGTGAATAAGAGCAAGGTTATTAGGTACAGTAGGGTTGAGGGACAAGTCAACTGGGAGGTAAGTTTGAATGGAGAAAAACTGGAGGAAGTAAAGTGTTTTAGATATCTGGGAGTGGATTTGGCAGTGGATGGAACCATGGAAGCGGAAGTGAGTCACAGTGTGAGGGAGGGGACGAAAGTTCTGGGAGCGTTCAAAAATATATGGAAAGCGAGAACATTATCTGGGAAAGCAAAAGTGGGTATGTTTGAAGGAATAGTGGTTCCAACAATGTTATATGGTTGCGAGGCGTGGGCTATAGATAGAGTTATGCGAGGGAAGGTGGATGTGTTGGAAATGAGATGTTTGAGGACATTATGTGGTGTGAGGTGGTTTGATAGAGTAAGTAATGAAAGGGTAAGAGAGATGTGTGGTAATAAAAAGAGTCTGGTGGAGAGAGCAGAAGAGGGTGTTTTGAAATGTCTTGGCCACATGGAGAGAATAAGTAAGGAAAGATTGACAAAGAGGCTATATGTGTCAGAGGTGGAGGGAACGAGAAGTGGGAGACCAAACTGGAGGTGGAAAGATGGGGTGGAAAAGATTTTGAGCGATCGAGGCCTGAACATGCAGGAGGGTGAAAGGCGTGCTAGGAATAGTGTGAATTGGAACAATATGGTATACCAGGGTCGTCATGCTGTCAATGGATTGAACCAGCGCATGTGGATTGTCTTGGATAAACCATAGAAAGTTCTGTGGGGCTTGAATGTGGAAAGGGAGCTGTGGTTTCGGTGAATTACACATGACAGCTAGAGACTGAGTGTGAACGAATGTGGACTTTGTTGTCTTTTCCTAGCGCTACCTCGCGCGCATGCGGGGGGAGGTGGTTGTCATTTAATGTGACGGGGTGGCAACGAGAATGAATAAAGGCAGCAAGTATGAATTATGTACATGTGCATATATGTATTTGTCTGTATGTATATGTATTTATACGATGAAATATATAAGTATGTATATGTGCGTGTGTGGACGTGTATGTATATACATGTGTATGTGGGTGGGTTCGGCCATTCTTTCGTCAGTTTCTTTGCGCTACCTCGCAAACGCGGAAGACAGCGACAAAGTATAATAATAAGATGATATATATATATATATATATATATATATATATATATATATATATATATATATATATATATATATATATATATATATATTTTTTTTTTTTTTCTTTTTTTTTATATTTTGTCGCTGTCTCTCGCGTTTGCGAGGTAGCGCAAGGAAACAGACGAAAGAAATGGCCCAACCCCCCCCATACACATGTATATACATACGTCCACACACGCAAATATACATACCTACACAGCTTTCCATGGTTTACCCCAGACGCTTCACATGCCTTGATTCAATCCACTGACAGCACGTCAACGGCGGTATACCACATCGCTCCAATTCGCTCTATTCCTTGCCCTCCTTTCACCCTCCTGCATGTTCAGGCCCCGATCACACAAAATCTTTTTCACTCCATCTTTCCACCTCCAATTCGGTCTCCCTCTTCTCCTTGCTCCCTCCACCTCCGACACATATATCCTCTTGGTCAATCTTTCCTCACTCATGCTCTCCATGTGCCCAAACCACTTCAAAACACCCTCTTCTGCTCTCTCAACCACGCTCTTTTTATTTCCACACATCTCTCTTACCCTTACGTTACTCACTCGATCAAACCACCTCACACCACACATTGTCCTCAAACATCTCATTTCCAGCACATCCATCCTCCTGCGCACAACTCTATCCATAGCCCACGCCTCGCAACCATACAACATTGTTGGAACCACTATTCCTTCAAACATACCCATTTTTGCTTTCCGAGATAATGTTCTCGACTTCCACACATTCTTCAAGGCTCCCAGAATTTTCGCCCCCTCCCCCACCCTATGATCCACTTCCGCTTCCATGGTTCCATCCGCTGCCAGATCCACTCCCAGATATCTAAAACACTTCACTTCCTCCAGTTTTTCTCCATTCAAACTCACCTCCCAACTGACTTGACCCTCAACCCTACTGTACCTAATAACCTTGCTCTTATTCACATTTACTCTTAACTTTCTTCTTCCACACACTTTACCAAACTCAGTCACCAGCTTCTGCAGTTTCTCACATGAATCAGCCACCAGCGCTATATCATCAGCGAACAACAACTGACTCACTTCCCAAGCTCTCTCATCCCCAACAGACTTCATACTTGCCCCTCTTTCCAAAACTCTTGCATTTACCTCCCTAACAACCCCATCCATAAACAAATTAAACAACCATGGAGACATCACACACCCCTGCCGCAAACCTACATTCACTGAGAACCAATCACTTTCCTCTCTTCCTACACGTACACATGCCTTACATCCTCGATAGAAACTTTTCACTGCTTCTAACAACTTTCCTCCCACACCATATATTCTTAATACCTTCCACAGAGCATCTCTATCAACTCTATCATATGCCTTCTCCAGATCCATAAATGCTACATACAAATCCATTTGCTTTTATAAGTATTTCTCACATACATTCTTCAAAGCAAACACCTGATCCACACATCCTCTACCACTTCTGAAACCACACTGCTCTTCCCCAATCTGATGCTCTGTACATGGCTTCACCCTCTCAATCAATACCCCTCCCATATAATTTACCAGGAATACTCAACAGAGTTATGCCTCTGTAATTTGAGCACACACTCTTATCCCCTTTGCCTTTGTACAATGGCACTATGCACGCATTCCGCCAATCCTCAGGCACCTCACCATGAGTCATACATACATTAAATAACCTTACCAACCAGTCAACAATACAGTCACCCCCTTTTTTAATAAATTCCACTGCAATACCATCCAAACCTGCTGCCTTGCCGGCTTTCATCTGCCGCAAAGCTTTCACTACCTCTTCTCTGTTTACCAAATCATTTTCCCTAACCCTCTCACTTTGCACACCACCTCGACCAAAACACCCTATATCTGCCACTCTATCATCAAACACATTCAACAAACCTTCAAAATACTCACTCCATCTCCTTCTCACATCACCACTACTTGTTATCACCTCCCCATTTGCGCCCTTCACTGCAGTTCCCATTTGCTCCCTTGTCTTACGCACTTTATTTACCTCTTTCCAGAACATCTTTTTATTCTCTCTAAAATTTAATGATACTCTCTCACCCCAACTCTCATTTGTATGTATATATATATATATATATATATATATATATATATATATATATATATATATATATATATATATATATATATATATATATATATATATATATATATATATATATATATTATCACAGGGGATAGGGGAGAAAGAATTCTTCCCACGTATTCCCTGCGTGTCGCAGAAGGCGACTAAAAGGTGAGGGAGCGGGGGGCTGGAAATCCTTCCCTCTTAATTTTCTTAAAGAGGAACAGGGAAGGGGGCTAAGTGAGGATATTCCCTCAAAGGCTCAGTCCTCTGTTCTTAACGCTACTTCGCTAATGCGGGAAATGGCGAATAGTATGAAAAAAAATGAAATTATATATATATATATATATATATATATATATATACATTTATGTATATGTTTTTGTGTGTGTGTGTGCTTGTTTCTTATTGTGTGTATTATTTTGTATATATAGCTTACAGTTTAAATAGGTCTTTGTAATCAAACAATCATATTAGTAAAGTAATGACCCAGGTACTGGACCACCCAATCACTTGACATTGGAACTGCTTGTGAACTGTTGAAAAGCTTTATTAGCGGCGGTAGCTGAAGGAGTAAGATAAAAGTGACAGTACCTCTTGGGACAGCTTCAGGAGACGTCATCACAGAACAAAGGCAGAAACCTAGACAGCAATTCTCTTATCAGTCGCAGGCAACACCAGACGCCAGCGCTCGCTTCCACGTCCACAACTATTCATCCAATGGACTACAGCTGCAGTATGTCCCGCCTTTCCCTCACTAACCTCTCGCTGATCTGTATTCCACATCTCCAACAACACTATCCCATCTACCCCTGACCTATATCCCATCTCTCCTTCAATAATATCCCATTTCCCCCTGACCTATATCCCACCTCTCCTTCAACAATATCCCATTTCTCTTTGATATATATCTCACCTCTTCCTCAACAATATCCCATATCCCTGTGACCTATATCCCATCTCTCCCTCAACATTATCCCATCTCTCCCTGACCTATGTCTCATCTCTCCATCATCCGAGTTCCACCTCTCCCTCGACCGTCTCGTCTAAGGTCATCATTATTCCGTGTGTACTGGAGAGTTTGGCTCGAAGACCCACAACAATCTCCCTCAGACCTTAATTTGCAGGTCATGGCAGAATTGACGATTCTTGGAGGACAGAGTGGAAGCGCTACAGAAATTCATTGCCACGAATGTCACAAGGAATAAACTCACAGCTGAGCCATGAATGTTCAGGCTCTCCAAGTTATATTTCTCTACCTCCTCAACTACCTTTTGTTGTGGTGCGTTGAAGTGCAGACTCTCAAATTGTTGACAAGAAGGACAAAGAACCGTTATCAGGCAATGGACGTTGGAGAAGATGAGGAACACGATGTCTGGCCAGTTGGAGACTTCGTCACTTGGGCTTCGTAGGAGAAATTATGCTCTAGATAACCTTCCTAACGTAAACAATACTACTTATCATGTGGCCCGGTAGATGACGTAGCTGATAAGATAGAAGAAACCTTTAATGGTGTCAAGAATGACATACTTTATATCGTATAGATACCAACGTACACAATGCAGGGCTTGTATACACTGCATGATGTGCTTTTGCAATAGAAAGTACAAAAAAAAACAGCACGTTCGAAGCCACCCCATCTTCCGGCAACCTGCACTCATTGTTTACATGAGTTTACATGAGAAAGACAGACAATAGGAAGCCTCATTGGCCCACGACTGGGTTGTCTGAAAAGGAAATTATTTAACTTGACGAAAAATGTAATTCTGCTCAATACTTTTTTAGCTACCACTGACTCAGCTCAACGCTGCTGCACATCAGCCTTCTAGTGTCCGCGTTACCGTTGTCGTTTATACTTTATTTCTGGCGTTTTTTGTAAAGTATCCCTGAATTCATGAAATATTTGTCTAAACAACTCTCGAAGGTATTCATAGCTTTATCATTCACTACGTCTGACGGTAACTTATTCCAGTACTCAACACGCCTGCAGGGAAAGAGGCTTTTTCCCACGTCTGCACTATATCTTTTAGCTTTAAGTTTTATTCCATTTCTCCTGGGAACCGAATTTTCTTGTATATTGAAAAGATGGTCGTGGTTTACTTTATCGAACTTGCTCAGAATTTTAAATACCTGGATTAAGTCACCGCGAAGTCTACGTTTTTTCAAGGGAGAAGAGATCCAGTTGTTTTAGCCTCTCTTCGTATACCAGATTTCTAAAGGTTGGGATCTATTTTGTCGCGTTTATTTGTATTTACTCTAATTATTCTCGTCTTTTTTATAGTATGGAGACCAAACCTGGACTGCAAATTCAATGCGTGGTCTTACTAGAGAATTATATAGTGTGAGAATTGTCTCTGATCATTGTAATCTATGTTCCTGGCTATGAAACCTAACATTTGGTTGCCCTTTTTACTTTGCTGCTTAACACTGTTTAGTGTATTTTAAGTTGTTGCTAATGACAACTCCAAGATCGTCTTCTTCATATACTTTAGTTAGAGAGTTTCCGAATAGCTAGTAGTCGTAACGTATATTCTTGTCTCCAAAGTCCATAAGTTTACACCTGTCTACATTAAACTTCATTTTCCATCTGTCTGACCACTCTGCTGGTAAGTTAAGATCTCTTTGATCATTTCGCAGTCCCGCCTGTTTACAGCTCTCCCTCCTAGTTTAGTATCGTCAGCAAATGTGGAGATCTTTGATATGAGATCGAGTTCTAGGTCATTAATGGATGTTGTGAAAAGAATAGGGCCTAGGACTGACCCATGTGGCACACCACTCGTTACGTCTAGCCAATCTGAGGCTTCGCTGTTTAACACTACACGCTGCTTTCTTCCGGTAAGCCAGTCTCTGATCCATGTATAGAGTTCTTCACCGATTCCGTGTGCTTCGAGTCTAAAAGTCTCTTGTGAAGTACTTTCTCAAAATCCTTTCGGAAATCTAAATAAAGTACATCAGATGGCACTTTTCGTCCCAATTCTGATAAATAACATTAAAAGATCCAGCAAATTTGTGAGGCAGGATCTTATATTACGGAAACCGTGTTGGTTGTCCGATATAATTTAGTGTTCTTGTAGAAAAGCGACAATTTCATCTTATATTTTTCATCGTTTTACTTAACACTGACGTAAGGCTAATTGGGCGGTAGCTCAATGATTGTTCTCGTGGCTCCTTTAGAGAAGTATGCTAGCCAAACATTGAATACGTTTTTGGAACTTGTTCAGTTGATAGCAAATGGGAAAGTGAATACAGTATGAGCGGCATTACCCTGAGGACTAGAAGATGCAAAAAGCCACTGTATCCACATTACAGTCAGGTGTGTACTTTTCTGTGATAACAGACTGTATGTTATATCTCAGCCACCAACAACAGGTGTCATCAACTGTTCACTACGTCCAGACTGTTCATCCGATCTTGTCTCTGAAATTTCCCACCATTTCATAACATTGTGTTGAGGTGAGATAGTGCATAGGTGACAGTATTGTTCACATTCTATTTTGCTGTTGTATTACACTTGGTCACCGTCCATGACCAAGGATTGGACAATGGGGCTAATATGAAAGGGGACAAGGCAGCTGGACTAGCGCCTCTTTTGGCTCTAAATTAAAGCAAATTTTTCACTCCATTATTTGCACGTCAGGGGTCAGGGCTACAGTGTTTAATGTCTTGTTTTCCGCAACAACTGAAAGCTGAGAAACTTTTCGTGATTTTGTGAATCATATGTACGAAAACAACAAGTATAAAGAAATAACCACTGAGAAATTTGATTAGAATACTGTGGCAGGTGGTAAGAGTTATTAGGTACTAGATCGTGGCGTTCACCAAGCGTTAGTCATATTCATAGAAAGAGGATATGATCCTCGGTCTGGCAGCCAAGTACATTCCTGCTTAAGAAACTGAAGAATTACGATTGGTACTATTTTCAGATGTGATATTTTGTTGTGTGTTAGACGTGTCGAATGATCTTACAGGCTTAGCAAGTACACTCCAGTGACTGAAGACCATTTGCAAGTGGCCAAAAGATTATCGTGAAAGTGGCTTTGAAGTTGTAATTACTGATGCCAGAGACATCGCCAATAAGCAGGCCAGAACGCGAGTTCTTAAGGACCTTAAAAATTCAAAGTAGAAGAAAAAAAGAATTGTTTGCCTACAAAGCTGACGGTCAACATGGAACACGTACGCAATTATGTGTCAGTGTAAGATCCTGGCACAACTACATCTTCTCTTAACGACGGCGTTGAACGATTGAGAAAATATTGTAAAATATTTGGACCAAAATATGGATCTCAGCAGTAACCGAGGTCCACGTTGAAGTATTGTTGCCCTGAACAGTAGACACAATGGATGCTTGGAGGTCTTCTGGTCCGCCTGGTTCATTCAACAGAGACCCACATGAAATGTTCAACTGTCTCTTCATTAAGAGTCGTTCAGAAGATTAACTTAATGTTTGGACTGTTCATTTCTTTGCTCTCACCATCCCACTTGCTGCATCAAGTGGAAGAACACTCTCGCAAGTTGGAACGGATGAACCGTTAAGAAAAATAGTGTTGTCACAGTGTACAAATGACTTGGCTGTATTATAATCCATTAACAATGAACACCAGGAATGGACGTTGGTGATATCACAGAAGAGTTTGCTCCCACTGAAGCTTGGAGAACCGTCCTCTATAAAAGTATTTATAAACACACATAAAGTTAACATTTTTGTGGGATAGATAATGTGTTTTCCAACTGACCTGAATCCTCTGACAACAATAGTAATTGTTCCAGCAACAGTTTACTGGTAGATGCATGAACGAGGTTTCGAAAAGAACTTAGCAATATATTTGGCTCATGGTAGTCAGTTCGTATATCAACAGCGTCAAAAGTCTCTACACTTACTTTCTGCAGTTCAGATGAAAAATTGCAATATAGTTTGTAAGTGTTACACAAAGGTTTTATAGACAGAAATGCAAAAATATGATTTCCTTCTATACTAACTGAAAAATTTCCATTTCAACATATGTTTTCTCAAAAAGTAATATTTCTTTTTTAGTCTTATGTAGTTATTACGTATAATGTTTGTGAATGATAATACAGGTACAAACTCCTCTACTGACTCTACACATGGAGATATAACCTGATAATTCCTTAACTAAGAATATCACAATTAGATTTTATACAACTAAAGTTTGGATGTTCAGGAAAAAATGTTTCAACAGATCAAGATAGAAATAACTTGTTCTGGGCCGAGTGAGTTAGAAGTCCGATTCTCTTGATATCATGTGGAAGCCTGACTTCTGCATTACGGTAGCGAGGTACAACTCTGGCCGCACGCGAATGATTGATGAGGTTGAAGTATGTAAAGCGTCATCAGGACTGGAAAAAAGGAACATTAAGAATTCATGGTGGTCGAGGAAGGTGTACCTGTCCTCCATGTTCGATACATTACATAGTCATGTTGTGTGCAACTTGTTAGTATGATGTATTCATACGCTCGAGTAAGAGGGATCATTCCTGCTTTACTATTTCTTAGATGTTTTCTTTTTAACAACCTTAAAAGTGGTGTAATTTCAGTCTTGGAAGAATTGCAAGGTTTTCTACCACGATTGCAAAGGATATTATTATTCTCATAAGACCAGTTTGTACTGCTTTAACCTGACATGTAAAGGTAAAAGGTTATTCTACTTTTAAAGGCAAGAGTCTGGGGTACATTTTCCATTCTTGTAATACTTATGTAAAGAGATGTCACTACTAACATTATCGCTGGTCTAGATCATCCACTTATGCAACTATTAACCAAACATTCCTCTTGTGTCTCCAAGAGACTATGTAAAGATTGTTCCTATATCATCACTTGGACTTGAAAACTGTATTTTGATGAAATACAATAAATAACTTATACTGTATCCTGCCTTTGAGTCAGGGTATATCATATGATCTCATAAGCTGGATGTTTGTGGATGTGTAGCGTCTCAAACTTGGTTCACCCGACGTCCCTTAACACAAAACATGGGATCGACAGAGTTTAAGAAACACATGAAACTGAATGCTGAGCTAACATCCTGTGTGTCTCACATCAGTCATCTTAACTCTGTGTCTTATGGTCAGCGTCGTGTCGTGTCAGTGTAGGAGCCAGACGGAGAGCGAACACCGAGTGTGTCGCAGTAGTGAGTCTGGTTCTCTGTGTGGCAGTTCATCAGAGTGTGCTGGAGGGAGACAGACCAAACATTTGGGAAAGTATTTGTGTGATGGAGAAGATGTGATCACTTGATAGATTAGTTTGTCCTGTGAGAACGTGAAGGATGATGATAGACTCGTCATTCACAAGAAAACTATCACTCATGTGAACTCACTCTTTTATTGTTTGATATTTTAGTTTGTTTGATTAAGCAGAAGCAAAAAGAAAATACGAAAGAGGGGAAAACTATTTCTCTGTTCAAAAATAGTGAATACGGTTGGAATCTTCACCATCGTGTTAGAATGATTTTGTAAGTTTGCTTAGAGAAACAAAAACATTTATACGTCAAAGTCGAAATTAAGTTTATTTTCCTTAAGTTAGCAAGAGAATCTCTCAAGCTAAGATGGAAGCAATGAAGTCATTGTTCAGTCAACCGGTCTATTGTGGAAAACAATGGCTTGATTTACGATAGTGAAATGATGGTAGAGTTCTGAAACTAACTTTTCTATTAGTATTTTCCACTGAAAACAAGGTCATGTTCCAGCTCCAGTCCCACTGCTAACACAGGAGAACATCTAAAAAGAACTGACATACATATCAGATATAAATGAAATATAAGTAAATGAAACAGCAGGTCCGGAGAGAACTTACAAGATAATGAAAAAAGTTAAATGTAAAGATATTGAAGATATTCACTGTTGTTTTCAGAAGATCAGTCACTGTAGGGAAAGCTGCAGAGCACTGGAATATTGATGTCGTAATACCATATCCAGAATTAACCAGTGCCTCACCGGGTAATATACCCCACTAGCTTAATGCCAGTGGCCGGTAGAATTATAGACCCCCACTAGCTTGATGCCAGTGGCTGGGAGAGTTATAGACCCCCACTAGCTTGATGCCAGTGGCCGGTAGAGTTATAGACCCCCACTAGCTTAATGCCAGTGACCGGTGAGTTATAGACCCCCACTAGCTTGATGCCAGTGGCTGGGAGAGTTATAGACCCCCACTAGCTTGATGCCAGTGGCCAGTAGAGTTATAGACCCCCACTAGCTTGATGCCAGTGGCCAGTAGAGTTATAGACCCCCACTAGCTTGATGCCAGTGGCTAGTAGAGTTATAGACCCCCACTAGCTTGATGCCAGTGGCCAGTAGAGTTATAGACCCCCACTAGCTTAATGCTAGTGGCCGGTAGAGTTATAGACCCCCACTAGCTTAATGCCAGTGACCGGTGAGTTATAGACCCCCACTAGCTTGATGCCAGTGGCTAGTAGAGTTATAGACCCCCACTAGCTTGATGCCAGTGGCCGGTAGAGTTATAGACCCCCACTAGCTTGATGCCAGTGGCCGGTAGAGTTATAGACCCCCACTAGCTTGATGCCAGTGGCCAGTAGAGTTATAGACCCCCACTAGCTTAATGCCAGTGGCCGGTAGAGTTATAGACCCCCACTAGCTTGATGCCAGTGGCTGGGAGAGTTATAGACCCCCACTAGCTTGATGCCAGTGGCTGGGAGAGTTATAGACCCCCACTAGCTTAATGCCAGTGGCCGGTAGAGTTATAGACCCCCACTAGCTTAATGCCAGTGGCCGGTAGAGTTATAGACCCCCACTAGCTTGATGCCAGTGGCTAGTAGAGTTATAGACCCCCACTAGCTTGATTCCAGTGACCAGTAGAGTTATAGACCCCCACTAGCTTTATGCCAGTGGCCAGTAGAGTTATAGACCCCCACTAGCTTGATGCCAGTGGCCAGTAGAGTTATAGACCCCCACTAGCTTGATGCCAGTGGCTAGTAGAGTTATAGACCCCCACTAGCTTGATGCCAGTGGCCAGTAGAGTTATAGACCCCCACTAGCTTGATGCCAGTGGCCAGTAGAGTTATAGACCCCCACTAGCTTGATTCCAGTGGCTGGTAGAGTTATAGACCCCCACTAGCTTGATGCCAGTGGCTGGTAGAGTTATAGACCCCCACTAGCTTGATGCCAGTGGCTGGTAGAGTTATAGACCCCCACTAGCTTGATGCCAGTGGCTGGTAGAGTTATAGACCCCCACTAGCTTGATGCCAGTGGATAGTAGAATTATAGACCCCCACTAACTTGATGCCAGTGGCAAGTAGAGTTATAGACTACAGAGAGAACTGCAATTATTTCAGAGGATAACCATTTCATCAACGACGTGTGCCACGCATGGCTTCCCCCGGCGGAGTCGTTATTGTCTGACAATTCTGCTGTGTTTTCCTTAATGTTGTTAAGATATTGTACGATGAGGATATGATGCAAGGAGTCAGAGCGCATGTGGTAGAAACCCGCATGAGGGAGAGCTAGTCGAGGTGAAGTCACGTGATAGAGATGGGGTTGTACTTCGGTGGTGAGGAAAGTAGTTGACTGGACGTAAGGGAAGTGACTGATGGTTGAGCATCAGACGGGCTAAGTGTAATGATCACAGTAACACGGGGGAGAGAGAGAGAGAGAGAGAGAGAGAGAGAGAGAGAGAGAGAGAGAGAGAGAGAGAGAGAGAGAGAGAGAGAGAGAGAGAGAGAGAGAGAGAGAGAGAGAGAGATTCACATCCCGTTCTCCTTCTCATACGTATTAATGTATGACAGATAGGCTGCGGTGAGAGACAGTCTCTTACCCGATACTAAGCTGGGAAACAAGACTACATCAAGTTGGAAACATCTACACGCGCAAACTGATGACTGAGATCCAGAAGGTGGCAAATGAATGTGGAAATCAACAAGTGCAAAATGGTCACACATTAGTAGCAAAAGAAGGTAAGCTGTGGTACGAGTTACTTACAATACGACAAGTGAATACGGATATCTTGCTCTGACTAGCTGTTCAACATTAGTTATCTTATCTTAAGTAGTTGTTCAACATTATGTATCTTGCTCTAACTAGCTGTTCAACATTAGTTATCTTATCTTAAGTAGTTGTTCAACATTATGTATCTTGCTCTGACTAGCTGTTCAACATTATGTATCTTACCTTAAGTAGTTGTTCAACATTATGTATCTTGCTCTAACTAGCTGTTCAACATTAGTTATCTTATCTTAAGTAGTTGTTCAACATTATGTATCTTGCTCTGACTAGCTGTTCAACATTATGTATCTTGCTCAGACTAGTTGTTCAACATTAGATTGTTACTCCTGACAACAGATTCAAACGTGTTACTCGTATGAAGCAAGGAAGAAAAATAAATTCAACATTTATGTTAGAATTTGAAACGATTAAGCAACGGCAATGTTAGAAACCAGCAACATATATACATCTAGGAATATAATCGACAAAAGCTTGGCTTAATGTCCACAGCTGATAGTATTTGTGTCTGCTAAACTATGTATGAAGTGTACAGTTATTCCTCAATAAACCATCTGTTTACATACTACATTTACACCACACATTTCTGTATAGTTAATCTCTTCCTCTCTCACTGGTCTGCAGTTGCTGTTTGCTTTCCTTTGGTTCGATGTGTTAATTTCCTCGGTCACTGAGAGCAGCGAAGTAAACCATTGCTTTAGAAAAACCCATGACTTCCTTTGTGACTAAGAGTCATCTCTCTCTCTCTCTCTCTCTCTCTCTCTCTCTCTCTCTCTCTCTCTCTCTCTCTCTCTCTCTCTCTCTCTCTCTCTCTCTCTCTCTCTCTCTCTGAGTGACAGTCTATCTTTCATCAGTAAACACGCCACCATCTCCTGCCTCTGAGAACATGCCGGGTTTGGTAAGACCATTTGGGTTAATCCTGCAGTATAGACCAGCAGTGACCGCCAACAGGAGGCGCCAGACCCGGTGAGTTTAATGAACCAATTATGTTGAGGAAACTCGTATATATACACACGTGAAGCTTGATCCAGACACTAGCAACGCTACCACAACGAAGACCCAGTTTCACTATCATGTTCATTTTAGCGTTTCATTATTCCATTGTGGACTGGATCCTGATTCTTACTGTACTTCAACTGTTCCATCTCGTTCCCACAGTGACAATAATGGCACAAAATAATTACTGTATCATAGAGTCTTTCAATAGCAAGAACATTTTAAAACATCATTTCTTCCCGGCTTAATTCTTAATGATGATAAAGGATGTTAATGACAGAAGTAACAAAACGTGGGGCAGGGAACTCCGTTTATGTAACACACAGCTGACGCGTCTCATGTACATGATCCATGTTAAGATCTGACTGATCTATGAATGGTGGAGGTTGGGATGTGAGGATACGTCATCTGTTGTCATAGAAGTGTACGTTTAATGAAGAAGGGGACAGCGTATGTGAGGAGGAAGTCCTATAGACAAGAAATGCGAGAAATATATGGGTGAGAAAGAAGGTTCTTGGAATCGGTTCCTTCTGATATGTACATCAGTTAAAAGAGCAAGAGTCAGGAGTACTTCTAGGGTACTTCTAGTTATGAATCATAACTCCTGATCTACAATACAGACTAAACAAAGCGAATGTTACCTTGCCTTACAACTGCTTCTATACTCGTGATGTTGATACAATATGTACGCGTTCCAGCCACAGAGCTCTGGGTCACATGCCGCTTGTCTTCGTACGTGCGCGGCGCACATTTAGGATCAAGAATCCACAGTAAGGCGTTCTGTACTAGGAGAGTCCAGTGAACGAAATCCACATTAAGACACGCCGGCCCTTGGTTATCAGGCTCACACACACCTTACACTTAACAAAGTGAAAAACAAGGAAAATTTCTCTTACAACTCCTGAGCAAATTAATTCCTGATAGTCCATGATGGGTGTGGGACCCTACTTCATAGGTGGTAAAGTTTGATATATGGTGAGAATCAGCTCAGTTTCTCTGCTAAGTGACTTCGCCTCCTCCCTCGGTTGATGAAAGTCGTTTGTGCTGTAGTGGTCTACTTGATCAATGACTGTATTAGTGGAGTATGATCAAAATCCGGTGGCATTATCAAACATTCTTTTTGCACCTGCAGTTTTCGGCACGGTGATGGAAATAGGAGATCCATCTTATATGTATGAATATGAATACTGATATACATAGCTGTAGTCAGGCATGCATTCTGCTGTGGTGTTTCATGTGAATCTATGTGCGTGTGTGGAGGAGAGGGGACCCTGGCGGAGGAGCTGCATCCTCCAACGTGTAGCAGTTAACACCATGTAACACTGACCGTGGCAGAGTGTGTGGCATAGTGTGCTCAAGAACAACATTTATCACAGTCTGCAGTTGTTGTCCATCATGTGAAAACCAGACTGAAGAACCTGCCATTAACCCGGTGATCTGTGTAAGACGAAACTATACCTGAGGATACATATAGACGCTCACTCGGTAAGACGAAACTATACTTGAGGATACATATAGACGCTCACTCGGTAAGACGAAACTATACTTGAATACATATAGACGCTCACTCGATAAGACGAAACTATACTTGAGGATACATATAGACGCTCGCTCGAAAGTCTGGTAATTAATGAGTCTGGATGCGTCCCACTGAGCATCTATATAGCCAGACTACGTAGACAGTAGATATGGAAGTGAACGTAAACTCATATATCTTCAGACTTCGTAACAAGTCTTGTTTTAACAAATCCAGTCTGAGTGACTAGCAGAGTAAATGATGTGAGATAAATTTTAGAGATCTCTTGTGTCAAAGAGTATTGCAGTCAGTGAATAGGCAAACATGCGTCTGTACATGAAAAATTTGGTCTCTCTTGTGTTCAGAATTGAAGGTATCATGCACAGAACATCTATGAATGTGCATGAAAATGTGCTAAGGCATGTACAAGACCGTCAGAACAAGGTGCCCTGGCTACAATGGCCTTGGGTGATTAGTATGCAGCTGGTGTTGAGAATCATCACACACCGTTTGGTTAAACTGTACATTACTGGGCCAAACAGCATCGAACACACAGAACATCGAAGTCAGAGATCACCGTAAGGCTTGAAGGTGGCTCAACTTTCATTATACTTGGAAGGCAAAGGATGGTCGACGCTCTACACTACAACGATAAAATCCATATATTTCTGAGAGAGTCACTTCTTTCAGACTCAAAGAAAGACCCTTGCCTCACCTTGTTATCTCGAACGCAGATCATGAACAGAAAGCATCTTAAGTTTATGAACAGGTTGTTGATGAAGCTTTCTAGCTTGCATCTGACAGTAATGAGGATGCAACTATGCATTTGCCAAAGGCAAAGTGATATCTGAAGCAAAGTGTTGGAAAAGAAACAACAGACCAATGAATCTTTCAGATATGAACCCCAACACAGACTCAGTGCCTGGATCACTATAATCCATCAGAGATTCAGTGCCTGGATCACTATAATCCATCACAGACTCAGTGCCTGGATCACTATAATCCATCACAGACTCAGTGCCTGGATCACTATAATCCATCACAGACTCAGTGTCTGGATCACTATAATCCATCACAGACTCAGTGCCTGGATCACTATAATCCATCACAGACTCAGTGCCTGGATCACTATAATCCATCACAGACTCAGTGCCTGGATCACTGTAATCCATCACAGACTCAGTGCCTGGATCACTATATTCCATCATTGATTTGACCCTAAAGATTAACCTGGTGAGGACAGTCACTTTAAGTGCACCTTTGGTAAATCGGTAACTTTTAACTTTCAGGAGCGTTAAACACAAGAGGGATACGTAGTGAAAAGACCGACTTAATGTAAAGAAGGAAACCTTACTGAGAGTAAGGTAGTCTATGGCTTCGTCAAGCAGACGTCTTGTGGCTAAGCTTCATCACTGAGAATTGTGTTATTATGTAGATTTCATCGATCCAGAGTAGCTGCACTCCACGAACATGGAATAACTGTTCACCATCATATACGTCTTTACAACTGGTAATACAAACGACGTACCAGGTTCTTAATTAGTCACGGACTGATCCTACGGAAGACACCATCACGGTGATATATCCTGTGTATAATCACTTGGTCATGACCTTGGTGGTGTCATTGTGTTCAGTGCAAATCTTGTCAAATGCAGAGGTGTTTCGCAGATGACAGGAGAATATACAGGTACTCATCTGTCAATTTACATACAAAATATCCACATGTGCCATCAAACGTCCCTGTGAATCCTGGCTTCGATTCTTTGGCGACTGAATCAAAGACAATGTGTGTGTAGCGTTGATAAATGGAGGTCTTTAGGATGAACAACAAGATGGGCAGCATTACATACTCACAGCAACTGACCAGACCTGCGGCAATCACACTAGTGCTGCGTGTCCCCCACAACCCAGCACACGTGTCACCAATGGCTTTATATTCTTCAAAAGAAGACTGGGGAAGGTGGAATATAGAACCCAAGTCAGACTCCAGTTATGGCAGTTGGAAAATATATTTAGCGGGACACCTGATATGTACGGAGAGGAGCAGCATGTTATGATTAATAGGAGGAATTTATATAGAAATGTCTGGTATGTAAATGTTTAATGTCTGGTATATAAATGTTTGGACAAGAGTGAGTGATGGTTGCATTAGTTCGAGTTTGAAGAACACCAACAGCAGCAGCAGACATAATGCTTGAAGAATATCATGTTACCAGAACACGATGTTCCCAGCAAGCCAGCCGTTGGAACAACATATGTTTCACAAAGGAATAGTTGTGGAAGATGCACGTCATCTGAACGTATAACCTACGAGCACCGGGAGTTCATGACTTTGAGTAGTGAAGAGTCAGAGCTGCCATACACAACCCTGATGCTGCCATACACAGCCGTGATGCTGCCATACACAACCCTGATGCTGCCACACACAACCCTGATGCTGCCATACAACTCTGAATATGAAGCTCTTTGTCATGAAATATGTAAGTTCACTTCCTGAAGGCAATTCTTCCTTAATACCCAGGCTTTTGGCCCACTTTATCTACTTTTTTTTTCCTTGTATCTAAACAATCATGACCAGTGGTTCCAGTACATATACGGTATGTGCTGACCATCTCGTTGAAACACCCTTGAGTATATGTAGCATTTCAGGAAGCCAGAGAATCCATTTCCACTAATTCCATTCGACCACATTCATGAATAGCAGGATATATAATCAGAGGAGAAGGCGGCAGCACTGGCTGAGGGGGGGAGTCAGTAGCGAAGATGATAACTAAACCAGATTCGAGTAGGAACTGAATTTGAAGACATATTCTTGAAGAAGTAAACCACGAATGAAGGTTGCCATAAGTGGACTCCCGCCCTTAGCGTTCTTGCGATAACTACGTCAAGGTGAATGTAAATACAAATAAGAAATCTGGTTCCTTGGAAGCCGTTCTGAACTTCTGTTCTTGGACTGCGAAAACGTCATGCCTGTGAACGTTTTGAATACCGTAAAGTCTCTGTGTGATTCTTCAAAGCCACTCACAAAGAAATTCCAAAAAGATGTTTTTTATTTGCTACACCAAAGATACGAAATCTCGCTTCAAAGTACAACTACAAATCACATCTTAGCAGGTTCTCTGCAGCTTATTTACACGTTTGTGAAAGTAATTCAAGGGGGGAAGACTTTCAAGAGTTAGGCGTTCTTGAACCACACACACACACATATATATATATATATATATATATATATATATATATATATATATATATATATATATATTTTTATATATATTTTTTTTTATACTATTCGCCATTTCCCGCGATAGCGAGGTAGCGTTAAGAACAGAGGACTGGGCCTTTTTTGGAATATCCTCACCTGGCCCCCTCTGTTCCTTCTTGTGGAAAATTAAAAAAAAAAAAAAGAGAGAGGGGAGGATTTCCAGCCCCCGCTCCCTCCCCTTTTAGTCGCCTTCTACGACACGCAGGGAATACGTGGGAAGTATTCTTAATCCCCTATGCCCAGGGATAATATATATATATATATATTTTTTTTTGTCGCTGTCTCCCGCGTTTGCGAGGTAGCGCAAGGAAACAGACGAAAGAAATGGCCCAACCCACCCCCATACACATGTATATACATAAGTCCACACACGCAAATACACATACCTACACAGCTTTCCATGGTTTACCCCAGACGCTTCACATGCCCTGATTCAATCCACTGCCAGCACGTCAACCCCGGTATACCACATCGATCCAATTCACTCTATACCTTGCCCTCCTTTCACCCTCCTGCATGTTCAGGCCCCGATCACACAAAATCTTTTTCACTCCATCTTTCCACCTCCAATTTGGTCTCCCACTTCTCCTCGTTCCCTCCACCTCCGACACATATATCCTCTTGGTCAATCATTCCTCACTCATTCTCTCCATGTGCCCAAACCATTTCAAAACACCCTCTTCTGCTCTCTCAACCACGCTCTTTTTATTTCCACACATCTCTCTCACCCTTACGTTACTTACTCGATCAAACCACCTCACACCACACATTGTCCTCAAACATCTCATTTCCAGCACATCCATCCTCCTGCGCACAACTCTATCCATAGCCCACGCCTCGCAACCATACAACATTGTTGGAACCACTATTCCTTCAAACATACCCATTTTTGCTTTCCGAGATAATGTTCTCGACTTCCACACATTTTTCAAGGCTCCCAAAATTTTCGCCCCCTCCCCCACCCTATGATCCACTTCCGCTTCCATGGTTCCATCCGCTGACAGATCCACTCCCAGATATCTAAAACACTTCACTTTCTCCAGTTTTTCTCCATTCAAACTCACCTCCCAATTGACTTGACCCTCAACCCTACTGTACCTAATAACCTTGCTCTTATTCACATTTACTCTTAACTTTCTTCTTCCACACACTTTACCAAACTCAGTCACCAGCTTCTGCAGTTTCTCACATGAATCAGCCACCAGCGCTGTATCATCAGCGAACAACAACTGACTCACTTCCCAAGCTCTCTCATCCCCAACAGACTTCATACTTGCCCCTCTTTCCAGGACTCTTGCATTTACCTCCCTAACAACCCCATCCATAAGCAAATTAAACAACCATGGAGACATCACACACCCCTGCCGCAAACCTACATTCACTGAGAACCAATCACTTTCCTCTCTTCCTACACGTACACATGCCTTACATCCTCGATAAAAACTTTTCACTGCTTCTAACAACTTGCCTCCCACACCATATATTCTTAATACCTTCCACAGAGCATCTCTATCAACTCTATCATATATATATATATATATATATATATATATATTTTTTTTTTTTTTTTTTTTTGCTTTTGTTGAGAGAGCAGAAGAGGGTGTTTTGAAATGGTTTGGGCACATGGAGAGAATGAGTGAGGAAAGATTGACCAAGAGGATATATATGTCGGAGGTGGGGGGAACGAGAAGTGGGAGACCAAATTGGAGGTGGAAAGATGGAGTGAAAAAGAATTTGAGTGATCGGGGCCTGAATATGCAGGAGGGTGAAAGGCGGGCAAGGAATATAGTGAATTGGATCGATGTGGTATACCGGGGTTGACGTGCTGTCAGTGGATTGAATCAGGGCATGTGAAGCGTCTGAGGTAAACCATGGAAAGTTGTGTGGGGCCTGGATGTGGAAAGGGAGCTGTGGTTTCGGGCATTATTGCATGACAGCTAGAGACTGAGTGTGAACGAATGAGGACTTTGTTGTCTTTTCCTAGCGCTACCTCGCACACATGAGGGGGGAGGAGGATGGTTTTCCATGTGTGGCGAGGTGGCGATGGGAATGAATAAAGGAAGACAGTGTGAATTGTGTGCATGGGTATATATGTATGTGTGTGTGTGTGTGTATATATATGTGTACATTGAGATGTATAGGTATGTATATTTGCGTGTCTGGACTCGTGTGTAGATACATGTGTATGGGGGTGGGTTGGGCCATTTCTTTCGTCTGTTTCCCTGCGCTACCTCGCAAACGCGGGAGACAGCGACAAAGCAAAATAAATAATCTAAATAGATATATATATATATATATATATATATATATATATATATATATATATATATATATATATATATATATATATATATATGAATATATATATTTATATAAATAAATTGTTTCTTACATTTTTCATATGTATATGTGTGTGTGTGTGTGTGTGTGTGTGTGTGTGTGTGTGTGTGTGTGTGTGTGTGTGTGTGTGTGTGTGTGTATATATATATGTATATTATCCCTGGGGATAGGGGTGAAAGAATACTTCCCACGTATTCCTCGCGTGTCGTAGAAAGCGACTAGAGGGGACGGGAGCGGGGGGCCGGAAATCCTCCCCTCCTTGTATTAACTTTCTAAAATGGGAAACAGAAGAAGGAGTCACGCGGGGAGTGCTCATCCTCCTCGAAGGCTCAGAGTGGGGTGCCTAAATGTGTGTGGATGTAACCAAGATGTGAAAAAAGGAGAGATAGGTAGTATGTTTGAGGAAAGGAACCTGGATGTTTTGGCTCTGAGTGAAACGAAGCTCAAGGGTAAAGGGGAAGAGTGGTTTGGAAATGTCTAGGGAGTGAAGTCAGGGGTTAGTGAGAGGACAAGAGCAAGGGAAGGAGTAGCAATACTCCTGAAACAGGAGTTGTGGGAGTATGTGATAGAATGTGAGAAAGTAAATTCTCGATTAATATGGGTAAAATTGAAAGTTGATGGAGAGAGGTGGGTGATTATTGGTGCATATGCACCTGGGCATGAGAAGAAAGATCATGAGAGGCAAGTGTTTTGGGAGCAGCTAAATGAGTGTGTTAGCGGTTTTGATGCACGAGACCGGGTTATAGTGATGGGTGATTTGAATGCAAAGGTGAGTAATGTGGCAGTTGAGGGAATAATTGGTATGCATGGGGTGTTCAGTGTTGTAAATGGAAATGGTGAAGAGCTTGTAGATTTATGTGCTGAAAAAGGACTGATGATTGGGAATACCTGGTTTAAAAAGCGAGATATACATAAGTATACTTATGTAAGTAGGAGAGATGGCCAGAGAGCGTTATTGGATTACGTGTTAATTGACAGGCGTGCGAAAGAGAGACTTTTGGATGTCAATGTGCTGAGAGGTGCAACTGGAGGGATGTCTGATCATTATCTTGTGGAGGCTAAGGTGAAGATTAGTATGGGTTTTCAGAAAAGAAGAGTGAATGTTGGGGTGAAGAAGGTGGTGAGAGTAAGTGAGCTTGGGAAGGAGACCTGTGTGAAGAAGTATCAGGAGAGACTGTGTACAGAATGGAAAAAGGTGAGAACAATGGAAGTAAGGGGAGTGGGGGAGGAATGGGATGTATTTAGGGAATCAGTAATGGATTGCGCAAAAGATGCTTGTGGCATGAGAAGAGTGGGAGGTGGGCTGTTTAGAAAGGGTAGTGAGTGGTGGGATGAAGAAGTAAGAGTATTAGTGAAAGAGAAGAGAGAGGCATTTGGACGATTTTTGCAGGGAAAAAATGCAATTGAGTGGGAGAAGTATAAAAGAAAGAGACAGGAGGTCAAGAGAAAGGTGCAAGAGGTGAAAAAAAGGGCAAATGAGAGTTGGGGTGAGAGACTATCAGTAAATTTTAGGGAGAATAAAAAGATGTTCTGGAAGGAGGTAAATAGGGTGCGTAAGACAAGGGAGCAAATGGGAACTTCAGTGAAGGGCGTAAATGGGGAGGTGATAACAAGTAGTGGTGATGTGAGAAGGAGATGGAATGAGTATTTTGAAGGTTTGTTGAATGTGTCTGATGACAGAGTGGCAGATATAGGGTGTTTGGGTCGAGGTGGTGTGCAAAGTGAGAGGGTTAGGGAAAATGATTTGGTAAACAGAGAGGAGGTAGTAAAAGCTTTGCGGAAGATGAAAGCCGGCAAGGCAGCAGGTTTGGATGGTATTGCAGTGGAATTTATTAAAAAAGGGGGTGACTGTATTGTTGACTGGTTGGTAAGGTTATTTAATGTATGTATGACTCATGGTGAGGTGCCTGAGGATTGGCGGAATGCGTGCATAGTGCCATTGTACAAAGGCAAAGGGGATAAGAGTGAGTGCTCAAATTACAGAGGTATAAGTTTGTTGAGTATTCCTGGTAAATTATATGGGAGAGTATTGATTGAGAGGGTGAAGGCATGTACAGAGCATCAGATTGGGGAAGAGCAGTGTGGTTTCAGAAGTGGTAGAGGATGTGTGGATCAGGTGTTTGCTTTGAAGAATGTATGCGAGAAATACTTAGAAAAGCAAATGGATTTGTATGTAGCATTTATGGATCTGGAGAAGGCATATGATAGAGTTGATAGAGATGCTCTGTGGAAGGTATTAAGAATATATGGTGTGGGAGGCAAGTTGTTAGAAGCAGTGAAAAGTTTTTATCGAGGATGTAAGGCATGTGTACGTGTAGGAAGAGAGGAAAGTGATTGGTTCTCAGTGAATGTAGGTTTGCGGCAGGGGTGTGTGATGTCTCCATGGTTGTTTAATTTGTTTATGGATGGGGTTGTTAGGGAGGTAAATGCAAGAGTCTTGGAAAGAGGGGCAAGTATGAAGTCTGTTGGGGATGAGAGAGCTTGGGAAGTGAGTCAGTTGTTGTTCGCTGATGATACAGCGCTGGTGGCGGATTCATGTGAGAAACTGCAGAAGCTGGTGACGGAGTTTGGTAAAGTGTGTGGAAGAAGAAAGTTAAGAGTAAATGTGAATAAGAGCAAGATTATTAGGTACAGTAGGGTTGAGGGTCAAGTCAATCGGGAGGTGAGTTTGAATGGAGAAAAACTGGAGGAAGTGAAGTGTTTTAGATATCTGGGAGTGGATCTGGCAGCGGATGGAACCATGGAAGCGGAAGTGGATCATAGGGTGGGGGAGGGGGCGAAAATTTTGGGAGCCTTGAAAAATGTGTGGAAGTCGAGAACATTATCCCGGAAAGCAAAAATGGGTATGTTTGAAGGAATAGTAGTTCCAACAATGTTGTATGGTTGCGAGGCGTGGGCTATGGATAGAGTTGTGCGCAGGAGGATGGATGTGCTGGAAATGAGATGTTTGAGGACAATGTGTGGTGTGAGGTGGTTTGATCGAGTAAGTAACGTAAGGGTAAGAGAGATGTGTGGAAATAAAAAGAGCGTGGTTGAGAGAGCAGAAGAGGGTGTTTTGAAATGGTTTGGGCACATGGAGAGAATGAGTGAGGAAAGATTGACCAAGAGGATATATGTGTCGGAGGTGGAGGGAACGAGGAGAAGAGGGAGACCAAATTGGAGGTGGAAAGATGGAGTGAAAAGGATTTTGTGGGATCGGGGCCTGAACATGCAGGAGGGTGAAAGGAGGGCAAGGAATAGAGTGAATTGGAGCGATGTGGTATACAGGGGTTGACGTGCTGTCAGTGGATTGAATCAAGGCATGTGAAGCGTCCGGGGTAAACCATGGAAAGCTGTGTAGGTATGTATATTTGCGTGTGTGGACGTGTGTATGTACATGTGTATGGGGGGGGTTGGGCCATTTCTTTCGTCTGTTTCCTTGCGCTACCTCGCAAACGCGGGAGACAGCGACAAAGTATAAAAAAAAAAAAAAATAAATAAATATATATATATACATATATATATATATATATATATATATATATATATATATATATATATATATATATATATATATATATATATATATATATATATATATACATATATATATATATATATATATATATATATATATATATATATGTATATATATATATATATATATATATATATATATATATATATATATATATATATATATATATATTATCCCTGGGGATAGGGGAGAAAGAATACTTCCCACGCATTCCTCACGTGTTGCAGAAAGCGACTAGTGGGGACGGGAGCGGGGGGCCAGAAATCCTCCCCTCCTTGTATTAACTTTCTAAAATGGGAAACAGGAGAAGGAGTCACGCGGGGAGTGATCATCCTCCTCTTAGGCTCAGATTGGGGTGTCTAAATGTGTGTGGATGTAACCAAGATGTGAAAAAAGGAGAAATAGGTAGTATGTTTTAGGAAAGGAACCTGGATGTTTTGGCTTTGAGTGAAACGAAGCTCAAGGGTAAAGGGGAAGAGTGGTTTGGGAATGTCTTGGGAGTAAAGTTAGGGGTTAGTGAGAGGACAAGAGCAAGAGAAAGAGTAGCACTACTCCTGAAACAGGAGTTGTGGGAGTATGTGATAGAATGTAAGAAAGGAAATTCTCGATTAATATGGGCAAAACTGAAAGTTGATGGAGAGAGATTGGTGATTATTGGTTCATATGCACCTGGGCATGAGAAGAAAGATCATGAGAGGCAAGTGTTTTGGGAGCAGCTGAATGAGTGTGTTAGTGGTTTTGATGCACGAGACCGGGTTATAGTGATGGGTGATTTGAATGCAAAGGTGAATAATGTGGCAGTTGAGGGAATGATTGGTATACATAGGGTGTCCAGTGTTGTAAATGGAAATGGTGAAGAGCTTGTAGATTTATGTGCTGAAAAAGGACTGGTGATTGGGAATACCTGGTTTAAAAAGCGAGATATACATAAGTATACTTATGTAAGTAGGAGAGATGGCCACAGAGCGTTATTGGTTTACGTGTTAATTGACAGGCGCGCGAAAGAGAGACTTTTGGATGTTAATGTGCTGAGAGGTGCAACTGGAGGGATATCTGATCATTATCTTGTGGAGGCTAAGGTGAAGATTTGTATGGGTTTTCAGAAAAGAAGAGTGAATGTTGGGGTGAAGAGGGTGGTGAGAGTAAGTGAGCTTGGGAAGGAGACCTGTGTGAGGAAGTACCAGGAGAGACTGAGTACAGAATGGAAAAAGGTGAGAACAATGGAAGTAAGGGGAGTTGGGGAGGAATGGGACGTATTTAGGGAATCAGTGATGGATTGCGCAAAAGATGCTTGTGGCATGAGAAGAGTTTGAAGTGGGTTGGTTAGAAAGGGTAGTGAGTGGTGGGATGAATAGGTAAGATTATTAGTGAAAGAGAAGAGAGAGGCATTTGGACGGTTTTTGCAGGGAAAAAATGCAATTGAGTGGGAAATGTATAAAAGAAAGAGACAGGAGGTCAAGAGAAAGGTGCAAGAGGTGAAAAATAGGGCAAATGAGAGTTGGGGTGAAAGAGTATCATTAGATTTTAGGGAGAATAAAAAGATGTTCTGGAAGGAGGTAAATAAAGTGCGTAAGACAAGGGAGCAAATGGGAACTTCAGTGAAGGGCGCAAATGGGGAGGTGATAACAAGTAGTGGTGATGTGAGAAGGAGATGGAGTGAGTATTTTGAAGGATTGTTGAATGTGTTTGATGATAGAGTGGCAGATATAGGGTGTTTTGGTCGAGGTGGTGTGCAAAGTGAGAGGGTTAGGGAAAATGATTTGGTAAACAGAGAAGAGGTAGTAAAAGCTTTGCGGAAGATGAAAGCCGGCAAGGCAGCAGATTTGGATGGTATTGCAGTGGAATTTATTAAAAAAGGGGGTGACTGTATTATTGACTGGTTGGTAAGGTTATTTAATGTATGTATGACTCATGGTGAGGTGCCTGAGGATTGGCGGAATGCGTGCATAGTGCCATTGTACAAAGGCAAAGGGGATAAGAGTGAGTGCTCAAATTACAGAGGTATAAGTTTGTTGAGTATTCCTGGTAAATTATACGGAAGGGTATTGATTGAGAGGGTGAAGGCATGTACAGAGCATCAGATTGGGGAAGAGCAGTGTGGTTTCAGAAGTGGTAGAGGATGTGTGGATCAGGTGTTTGCTTTGAAGAATGTATGTGAGAAATACTTAGAAAAGCAAATGGATTTGTATGTAGCATTTATGGATCTGGAGAAGGCATATGATAGAGTTGATAGAGATGTTCTGTGGAAGGTATTAAGAATATATGGTGTGGGAGGCAAGTTGTTAGAAGCAGTGAAAAGTTTTTATCGAGGATGTAAGGCATGTGCACGTGTAGGAAGAGAGGAAAGTGATTGGTTGTTGGTGAATGTAGGTTTGCGGCAGGGGTGTGTGATGTCTCCATGCTTGTTTAATTTGTTTATGGATGGGGTTGTTAGGGAGGTGAATGCAAGAGTTTTGGAAAGAGGGGCAAGTATGAAGTCTGTTGGGGATGAGAGAGCTTGGGAAGTGAGTCAGTTGTTGTTCGCTGATGATAGAGCGCTGGTGGCTGATTCATGTGAGAAACTGCAGAAGCTGGTGACTGAGTTTGGTAAAGTGTGTGAAAGAAGAAAGTTAAGAGTAAATGTGAATAAGAGCAAGGTTATTAGGTACAGTAGGGTTGAGGGTCAAGTCAATTGGGAGGTAAGTTTGAATGGAGAAAAACTGGAGGAAGTAAAGGGTTTTAGATATCTGGGAGTGGATCTGTCAGCGGATGGAACCGTGGAAGCGGAATTGGATCATAGGGCGGGGGAGGGGGCGAAAATCCTGGAAGCCTTGAAGAATGTGTGGAAGTCGAGAACATTATCTCGGAAAGCAAAAATGGGTATGTTTGAAGGAATAGTGGTTCCAACAATGTTGTATGGTTGCGAGGCGTGGGCTATGGATAGAGTTGTGCGCATGAGGATGGATGTGTTTGAAATGAGATGTTTGAGGACAATGTGTGGTGTGAGGTGGTTTGATCGAGTAAGGAACGTAAGGGTAAGAGAGATGTGTGGAAATAAAAAGAGCGTGGTTGAGAGAGCAGAAGAGGGTGTTTTGAAATGGTTTGGGCACATGGAGAGAATGAGTGAGGAAAGATTGATCAAGAGGATATATATGTCGGAGGTGGAGGGAACGAGGAGAAGAGGGAGACCAAATTGGAGGTGGAAAGATGGAGTGAAAAAGAATTTGTGTGATCGGGGCCTGAACATGCAGGACGGTGAAAGGAGGGCAAGGAATAGAGTGAATTGGATCGATGTGGTATACCGGGGTTGACGTGCTGTCAGTGGATTGAATCAGGGCATGTGAAGTGTCTGGGGTAAACCATGGAAAGCTGTGTAGGTATGTATATTTGCGTGTGTGGACGTATGTATATACATGTGTATGGAGGTGGGTTGGGCCATTCCTTTCGTCTGTTTCCTTGCGCTACCTCGCAAAAGCGGGAGACAGCGACAAAGAAAAAAAAATATATATATATATATATATATACATTTATATATATATGCACCTGGGCATGAGAAAAAAGATGATGAGAGGCAAGTATTTTGGGATCAGCTGAATGAGTGTGTTAGTTGTTTTGATGCACAAGACCGGGTTATAGTGATGTACGATTTGAATGCAAAGGTGAGTAATGTGGCAGTTGAGGGAATAATTGGTATACATGCGGTGTTCAGTGTTGTAAATGGAAATGGTGAACAGCTTGTAGATTTATATGCTGAAAAATCACTGGTGATTGGGAATACCTGGATTAAAAAGCGAGATATATATAAGTATACGTATGTAAGTAGGAGAGATGGCCACAGAGCGTTATTGGATGACGTGTTAATTGTTAGGCGCGCGAAAGAGAGACTTTTGGATGTTAATGTGCTGAGAGGTGCAACTGGAGGGATGTCTGATCATTATCTTGTGGAGGCGAAGGTGAAGGTTTGTAGAGGTTTCAGAAAAGAAGAGAGAATGTTACGGTGAAGAGAGTGGTGAGAGTAAGTGAGTATGGGAAGGAGAATTGTGTGAGGAAGTACCAGGGGAGACTGAGTACAGAATGGAAAAAGGTGAGAACAAAGGAGGTAAGGGGAGTGGGGGAGGAATGGGATATATTTAGGGAAGCAGTGATTGCTTGCGCAAAAGATTCTTGTGGCATGAGAAGCGTGGGAAGTGAGTTGATTAGAAAGGGTGGTGAGTGCTGGGATGAAGAAGTAAGATTATTAGTGAAAGAGAAGAGAGAGGCATTTGGATGATTTTCGCTGGGAAAAAATGCAAATGAGTGGGAGATATATAAAAGAAAGAGGCAGGAGGTCAAGAGAAAGGTGCAAGAGGTGAAAAAGAGGGCATATGAGAGTTGGGTTGACAGAGTATCATTAAATTTTAGGGAGAATAAAGAGATGTTTTGGAAGGAGGTAAATAAAGTGCGTAAGACAAGGGAGCAAATGGGAACTGCAGTGAAGGGGGCTAATGGAGAGGTGATAACAAGAAGTGGTGATGTGAGAACGATATGGATTGAGTATTTTGAAGGTTTGTTGAATGTGTTTGATGATAGAGTGGCAGATATAGGGTGTTTTGGTCGAGGTGGTGTGCAAAGTGAGAGGGTTAGGGAAAATGGTTTGGTAAACAGAGAAGAGGTAGTAAAAGCTTTGCCGAAGATGAAAGGTGGCAAGTCAGCAGGTTCGGATGGTATTGCAATGGAATTTTTTAAAAAAGGTGGTGACTGTATTTTAGACTGGTTGGTAAGGTTATTTAATGTATGTATGATTCATGGTGAGGTGCCTGAGGATTGGCGGAATGCTTGCATAGTGCCATTGTACAAAGGCAAAGGGGATAAGAGTGAGTGCTCAAATTACATAGGTATAAGTCTGTTGAGTATTCCTGGTAAATTATATGGGAGGGTATTGATTGAGAGGGTGAAGGCATGTACAGAGCATCAGATTGGGGAAGAGCAGTGTGGTTTCAGAAGTGGTAGAGGATGTGTGGATCAGGTGTTTGCTTTGAAGAATGTATGTGTGAAATACTTAGACAAGCAAATGGATTTGTATGTAGCATTTATGGAACTTGAAAAGGCATATGATAGAGTTGATAGAGATGCTTTGTGGAAGGTATTAAGAATATATGGTGTGGGAGGCAAGTTGTTAAAAGGAGTGAAAAGTTTTTATCGAGGATGTAAGGCATGTGTACGTGTAAGAAGAGAGGAAAGTGGTTGGTTCTCAGTGAATGTAGGTTTGCGGCAGGGGTGTGTGATGTCTCCATGGTTGTTCAATTTGTTTATGGATGGGCTTGTTAGGGAGGTGAATGCAAGAGTTTTGGAAAGAGCGGCAAGTATGCAGTCTGTTGTGGATGAGAGAGCTTGGGAAGTGAGTCAGCTGTTGTTCGCTGATGATAGAGCGCTGGTGGCTGATTCATGTGAGAAACTGCAGAAGCTGGTGACTGAGTTTGGTAAAGTGTGTGAAAGAAGAAAGTTAAGAGTAAATGTGAATAAGAGCAAGGTTATT
>NC_092271.1:3197447-3312447 GCF_036320965.1 Panulirus ornatus | reverse complement strand
AACATTAAGAACTATAAACACACAACACCACCACCAACACATTAAGAACTATAACACCAACACCAACAACAACATTAAGAACTATAACACCAACACCAACAACAACATTAAGAACTATAACACCAACACCAACAACATTAAGAACTATAACACCAACACCACCAACAACATTAAGAACTATAACACCAACACCAACAACAACATTAAGAACTATAACACCAACACAACCAACAACATTAAGAACTATAACACCAACACCAACAACATTAAGAACTATAACACCAACACAACCAACAACATTAAGAACTATAACACCAACACCACCAACAACATTAAGAACTATAACACCAACACCACCAACAACATTAAGAACTATAACACCAACACCATCAACAACATTAAGAACTATAACACCAACACCAACAACATTAAGAACTATAACACAGCACAACCAACAACATTAAGAACTATAACACCAACACCACCAACAACATTAAGAACTATAACACCAACACCAACAACAACATTAAGAACTATAACACCAACACCACCAACAACATTAAGAACTATAACACCAACACCAACAACATTAAGAACTATAACACCAACACCACCAACAACATTAAGAACTATAACACCAACACCAACAACAACATTAAGAACTATAACACCAACAACATTAAGAACTATAACACCAACACCACCAACAACATTAAGAACTATAACACCAACACCACCAACAACATTAAGAACTATAACATCAACACCATCAACAACATTAAGAACTATAACACCAACACCAACAACATTAAGAACTATAACAGCAGCACAACCAACAACATTAAGAACTATAACACCAACACCACCAACAACATTAAGAACTATAACATCAACACCATCAACAACATTAAGAACTATAACACCAACACCAACAACATTAAGAACTATAACAGCAGCACAACCAACAACATTAAGAACTATAACACCAACACCACCAACAACATTAAGAACTATAACACCAACACCAACAACAACATTAAGAACTATAACACCAACACCACCAACAACATTAAGAACTATAACACCAACACCACCAACAACATTAAGAACTATAACGCCAACACCAACAACAACATTAAGAACTATAACACCAACACCAACAACAACATTAAGAACTATAACACCAACACCAACAACAACATTAAGAACTATAACACCAACACCACCAACAACATTAAGAACTATAACACCAACACCACCAACAACATTAAGAACTATAACATCAACACCATCAACAACATTAAGAACTATAACAGCAGCACAACCAACAACATTAAGAACTATAACACCAACACCAACAACAACATTAAGAACTATAACACCAACACCAACAACAACATTAAGAACTATAACACCAACAACATTAAGAACTATAACACCAACACCAACAACAACATTAAGAACTATAACACCAACACCAACAACAACATTAAGAACTATAACACCAACACCACCAACAACATTAAGAACTATAACACCAACACCAACAACAACATTAAGAACTATAACACCAACACCACCAACAACATTAAGAACTATAACACCAACACCACCAACAACATTAAGAACTATAACATCAACACCATCAACAACATTAAGAACTATAACACCAACACCAACAACATTAAGAACTATAACACCAACACCACCAACAACATTAAGAACTATAACACCAACACCACCAACAACATTAAGAACTATAACAGCAGCACAACCAACAACATTAAGAACTATAACACCAACACCAACAACAACATTAAGAACTATAACAGCAGCACCATCAACAACATTAAGAACTATAACAACAACACCAACAACAACATTAAGAACTATAACAGCAGCACCATCAACAACATTAAGAACTATAACACCAACACCATCAACAACATTAAGAACTATAACACCAACACAACCAACAACATTAAGAACTATAACACCAACACCATCAACAACATTAAGAACTATAACACCAACACCACCAACAACATTACTATAACACAAACACAACCAACAGCAACAGAATATCAACAATAAAATCATCATTTGTTATAACAATATATCCGAGTATTGTTATCTTCACAACCACAGATCAGAGACGTAATTACCACGGGAAACTCAAACTTCATCCACATCTTAGATTTTCGTGGATGAATAGAATTTTACCAGAAGTTTCTGATTCGAGTGGTTTCCAAGACTGAATTTCTCTACTTCCTCCAAGTTTCTAGAAACTAACAAAAGACTGAATTCTAGTGAGGGTGGCCAGCAAACACATGCCTTGGGAAACTCGTTAAACTTTCTTCTGTGCTAATGGAGTGCGTGTGAGCTTTCCCATCAACTGTTAAAGAACTGGGTGCTCTTTCCTCAACCTAATGGAAAGACACGGAGTCTTTTTCCTTGCTGGAAGTGGTTTTGATATATACCCCGGGAGCAGAGGTGGACATGGGTTATAACTTCTATATGTGGGAGTATATACACACGGGAGCAGAGGTGGACCTGTTATATGTGGGAGTCAGGATTCATTTTCCAGAAACATGAAGAATCATTAAAGAAATATCATAATATGGAGCAGGATAACCAAATACATTTTTTGTCAACTTATGAATATAACAGCTCTCTCTCTCTCTCTCTCTCTCTCTCTCTCTCTCTCTCTCTCTCTCTCTCTCTCTCTCTCTCTTTATATATATATATATATATATATATATATATATATATATATATATATATATATATATATATATATATATATATATATATTCCTTTAAACTATTCGCCATTTCCCGCGTTAGCGAGGTAGCGCTAAGAACAGAGGACTGGGCCTTTTTTGGAATATCCTCAACTGGCCCCCTCTGTTCCTTCTTTTGGAAAATTTAAAAAAAAAAAACGAGAGGGGAGGATTTCCAGCCCCCCGCTCCCTCCCCTTTTAGTCGCCTTCCACGACACGCAGGGAATACGTGGGAAGTATTCTTAATCCCCTATCCCCAGGGATAATATATATATATATATATATATATATATATATATATATATATATATATATATATATATATATATATATATATATATATATATATATATATATATATATATATATATATATATATTTTAGAAAACTGAAACTTCTAGCTTGAAATGAAATGAAAAAAATGGATGTCACATAATGGTTCAACCTCTGGCTATGGAAAAAGGAAATGTATAATTTATTTACACAAACGTCAACAGTAGTTCTCATCAATTTAACCACTGTATCAATAAGCTTCAATGTCTAAGCTACATTTTTTCCAATTTCACTATTTTCTTGTCAAAACACCATGTATGAAAACTATCACTCCAGTAACACAACTATAAACACTTACTTCCCCTTTAAAAAAAAGTTCTGGGGAAGTCTGTCTCGATACACTGCGGGACACTCTACCACCTGGCGAGGTTTGTGTTGCAATGGTTCTTGATTCACAAACGTAGTAGCATCACTGGTGGGCCAAGGTAGTTCCGTTGGCGAAGAGGAGCTCATGAAACATGTCGGAAAGCATGCTATTGCCGGCAGGAGTGAAGGCTGTTTGGTCGTTGACTGACTGGCTTGCCTGACCGAGTGATTCATTGACCGGCTAGCACGTTGACCTGCTGGCTCGTGGACCGCGAAAACTCGTGACTGAATTCCTCAACGTTCAGGTAGGCGCTTACGGTGTTCCTTCATGCTCGTTCCCTTTATGATTCTTAAAGTGTAGTGACCAAACTTGTGATCCTTGTTTCTGCTTCAAAGTCACGAAACTTATCAAAAACAGATCGTACTATATATATATATATATATATATATATATATATATATATATATATATATATATATATATATATAGCTTTGCGGAAGATGAAAGCCGGGAAGGCAGCAGGTTTGGATGGTATTGCAGTGGAATTTATTAAAAAAGTGGGTGACTGTATTATTGACTGGTTGGTAAGGTTATTTAATGTATGTATGACTCATGGTGAGGTGCCTGAGGATTGGCGGAATGCGTGCATAGTGCCATTGTACAAAGGCAAAGGGGATAAGAGTGAGTGCTCAAATTTCAGAGGTATAAGTTTGTTAAGTATTCCTGGTAAATTATATGGGAGGGTATTGATCGAGAGGGTGAAGGCATGTACAGAGCATCAGATTGGGGAAGAGCAGTGTGGTTTCAGAAGTGGTAGAGGATGTGTGGATCAGGTGTTTGCTTTGAAGAATGTATGTGAGAAATACTTAGAAAAACAAATGGATTTGTATGTAGCATTTAGGGATCTGGAAAAGGCATGTGATAGAGTTGATAGAGATGTTCTGTGGAAGGTATTAAGAATATATGGTGTGGGAGGAAAGTTGTTAGAAGCAGTGAAAAGTTTTTATCGAGGATGTAAGGCATGTGTACGTGTAGGAAGAGAGGAAAGTGATTGGTTCTCAGTGAATGTAGGTTTGCGGCAGGGGTGTGTGATGTCTCCATGGTTGTTTAACTTGTTTATGGATGGGGTTGTTAGGGAGGTGAATGCAAGAGTTTTGGAAAGAGGGGCAAGTATGAAGTCTGTTGGGGATGAGAGAGCTTGGGAAGTGAGTCAGTTGTTGTTCGCTGATGATACAGCGCTCATGGCTGATTCATGTGAGAAACTGCAGAAGCTGGTGACTGAGTTTGGTAAAATGTGTGGAAGAAGAAAGTTAAGAGTAAATGTGAATAAGAGCAAGGTTATTAGGTACAGTAGGGTTGAGAGTCAAGTCAATTGGGAGGTGAGTTTGAATGGGGAAAAACTGGAGGAAGTGAAGTGTTTTAGATATCTGGGAGTGGATCTGGCAGCGGATGGAACCATGGAAGCGGAAGTGGATCATTGGCTGGGGGAGGGGGCGAAAATTTTGGGAGCCTTGAAAAATGTGTGGAAGTCGAGAACATTATCTCGGAAAGCAAAAATGGGTATGTTTGAGGGAATAGTGGTTCCAACAATGTTGTATGGTTGCGAGGCGTGGGCTATGGATAGAGATGTGCGCAGGAGGATGGATGTGCTGGAAATGAGATGTTTGAGGACAATGTGTGGTGTGAGGTGGTTTGATCGAGTAAGTAACGTAAGGGTAAGAGAGATGTGTGGAAATAAAAAGAGCGTGGTTGAGAGAGCAGAAGAGGGTGTTTTGAAATGGTTTGGGCACATGGAGAGAATGAGTGAGGAGAGATTGACCAAGAGGATATATGTGTCGGAGGTGGAGGGAACGAGGAGAAGAGGGAGACCAAATTGGAGGTGGAAAGATGGAGTGAAAAAGATTTTGTGTGATCGGGGCCTGAACATGCAGGAGGGTGAAAGGAGGGCAAGAAATAGAGTGAATTGGTGTCATGTGGTATACAGGGGTTGACGTGCTGTCAGTGGATTGAAGCAAGGCATGTGAAGCGTCTGGGGTAAACCATGGAAAGCTGTGTAGGTATGTATATTTGCGTGTGTGGACGTGTGTATGTACATGTGTATGGGGGGGGGGGGGTTGGGCCATTTCTTTCGTCTGTTTCCTTGCGCTACCTCGCAAACGCGGGAGACAGCGACAAAGTATAAAAAAAAAAAAAATATATATATATATATATAAGAGTGAGTGTTCAAATTACAGAGGTATAAGTTTGTTGAGTATTCTTGGTAAATTATATGGGAGGGTATTGATTGAGAGGGTGAAGGCATGTACAGAGCATCAGATTGGGGAAGAGCAGTGTGGTTTCAGAAGTGGTAGAGGATATGTGGATCAGGTGTTTGCTTTGAAGAATGTATGTGAGAAATACTTAGAAAAGCAAATGGATTTGTATGTAGCATTTATGGATCTGGAGAAGGCATATGATAGAGTTGATAGAGATGCTCTGTGGAAGGTATTAAGAATATATGGTGTGGGAGGCAAGTTGTTAGAAGCAGTGAAAAGTTTTTATCGAGGATGTAAGGCATGTGTACGTGTAGGAAGAGAGGAAAGTGATTGGTTCTCAGTGAATGTAGGTTTGCGGCAGGAGTGTGTGATGTCTCCATGGTTGTTTAATTTGTTTATGGATTGGGTTGTTAGGGAGGTAAATGCAAGAGTTTTGGAAAGAGGGGCAAGTATGAAGTCTGTTGGGGATGAGAGAGCTTGCGAAGTGAGTCAGTTGTTGTTCGCTGATGATACAGCGCTGGTGGCTGATTCATGTGAGAAACTGCAGAAGCTGGTGACTGAGTTTGGTAAAGTGTGTGGAAGAAGAAAGTTAAGAGTAAATGTGAATAAGAGCAAGGTTATTAGGTACAGTAGGGTTGAGGGTCAAGTCAATTGGGAGGTGAGTTTGAATGGAGAAAAACTGGAGGAAGTGAAGTGTTTTAGATATCTGGGAGTGGATCTGGCAGCGGATGGAACCATGGAAGCGGAAGTGGATCATAGGGTGGGGGAGGGGGCGAAAATTTTGGGAGCCTTGAAAAATGTGTGGAAGTCGAGAACATTATCTCGGAAAGCAAAAATGGGTATGTTTGAAGGAATAGTGGTTCCAACAATGTTGTATGGTTGCGAGGCGTGGGCTATGGATAGAGATGTGCGCAGGAGGATGGATGTGCTGGAAATGAGATGTTTGAGGAAAATGTGTGGTGTGAGGTGGTTTGATCGAGTAAGTAACGTAAGGGTAAGAGAGATGTGTGGAAATAAAAAGAGCGTGGTTGAGAGAGCAGAAGAGGGTGTTTTGAAATGGTTTGGGCACATGGAGAGAATGAGTGAGGAAAGATTGACCAAGAGGATATATGTGTCGGAGGTGGAGGGAACGAGGAGAAGAGGGAGACCAAATTGGAGGTGGAAAGATGGAGTGAAAAAGATTTTGTGTGATCAGGGCCTGAACATGCAGGAGGGTGAAAGGAGGGCAAGGAATAGAGTGAATTGGAGCGATGTGGTATACAGGGGTTGACGTGCTGTCAGTGGATTGAATCAAGGCATGTGAAGCGTCTGGGGTAAACCATGGAAAGCTGTGTAGGTATGTATATTTGCGTGTGTGGACGTGTGTATGTACATGTGTATGGGGGGGGGTTGGGCCATTTCTTTCGTCTGTTTCCTTGCGCTACCTCGCAAACGCGGGAGACAGCGACAAAGTATAAAAAAAAAAAAAAAAAAAATATATATATATATATATACATATATATATATATATATATATATATATATATATATATATATATATATATTGGACAGGATGACAGTTTTGCGTGTGATCAAGATATTCCTATAAGTTCAAGGGGAAAATGAAACACGATAAGTTCCCAAGTGCACTTTCGTGTAATGATCTCATCATCAGGGGAGACACAAGAGAGAAATATAAGTCTGTTGATATACATCAAAGAGACAAAGGTAGGACACCATTTGGTAAACATGTGATTGTCTGCTATGACTGGACAATCCAGCCAGCCAGGAACGCGTGTAGCAGGATTAAAGAAGAGGAAATACGTAGTTCTGAAAAGGCAGGTGAAATGTTAACATTTTTTCAGTAATATCTTTATACGATTATCTGTTATAGAGCAGCTAATCAGGTTGATTCTATTCAGAGGGAATGATAGCTGAGGATGATGTAACGGTATGTGAAGAACTGTATTACGAGTTCAATAGTGCCAGAGTAACTTTCTGCATATGGGTGGAGGTAACCAGTGGAGTTCCTCAAGTTTGTATTCTGTTACCGTTACGCTTCTTGATCTGTTTGAACGACTTGCCACAAGGTACGACTCCTACAGGAAGGCGTTTGTAGATTACGCAAAGATCATGAGGGAAGTGAAACGTGATCACAATTACTTTTTTTACATGCTGACTCTGACAGACACTAAAGATGTGATACATGGCTAATGATCTTCAACTCGAGCAAACGTAAAATGATAACAATGTGTTAGAGTGAAATAAATCATCGTTACCATATGGCAGGAATCTAAGTGAGAGGGATTTGAGAGCTGACACCTTCCCTACCCTGTAACCAAAATCCTGCTGAAGAAAAATAGAGAGAAACCGTTTGCTGGCAAATATAAGAACAGCTTTCATGCACCTGGATAAAGGAGGATTAAGACACTACTCATAGCCATTATAAGTATAAGATTGGAACATGCGCCTCAAGTTTGGTTACACACGCAAAGAAATATAAAGAACTAAGAGAGAAAGTTCAAAGGATGGTAACAAAGATGACGATTAAGTTAAGAAAGAGTTACAAGGATAGGTTACAGGCAATAAATCTGCCCGCCTTGAAAGAGAGGAGAGTGAAGTGTGTCTTGATCACAACCTTTCAGTTTTGATTCATGAGGTAGAGAGTGATGGGTTAGGGCAAATAGAGAACGTATCAAATATTAAGCAAGAAACCTTGATCATAATGGATGAGCATTGTATGAGTGGAAGACATTGACGGAGAGTATGATTGATGTAGAAAAAAATACCAATGGTTAAGAGGTGTATGAAAATAATGTTCAAGAGAAGTAGAAATACGTCATTACAGCCAGGTAATCACACACTTGGCCTCCGAGGTGGAGTGGTTAGCGATGATGACTATCAGTCAACACGGGCACTCCCGAGGTCGGATCTGTATGAGTTCGAATCCTGGCAGTTGGTCCACATCCAGCCCGGCTGTCCATTCTTCCCTATGGTTGATTGATGGCTGGTCTAGGTTAGTGTGTGTGTGAGTGTGTCTATGGACGCATAGGAGTGTAGAAGTAGTAAATATAATCAAGGTTAAAAGACTTAGCAATGCACGTGTAGAACAATCTCCCGTAGCTCACAAATAGGGATGCCAAACACACTTGCCCAAACACTTGAGCTGTAGCATCTACCACCTATGGAAAGGTCAACCAGCTCATATCCTGGACCGAAGTTATCAACCATGAGAAACAGTGATGCACTGCATCGATTTCTTCATTTGGATCTCGATGCATCTGACATATCTGGTCCAGATTCTGTGTGCACCAAAGCGCCTGAGAGAGTTGCAATAGAAATTTTACTCTAGACTCACTCATGTAGCTGGTGGTGCGCCCATATAGTCCTCCACACAAGAAAACTTATATTTTCCAAGTGTCTGATCTATTTCGCTTTCCACAGCTTATCCCTCTCCGTCTCCCCAGAGAAGAAAGAGTAATCTACAGAGGAAGTCTCTCATATGTTGGTGTACGGGTGTTGCTAGTTGACCCCTGGTCTGAGCCCAGACGGCAGAGCTCTGTAAGGAAAGACTTTGAAAAAAAAGATGACGACATTTGGATGGCATGGTTGTCTCTTTTACTGAGCCGGTAATATTTTTTCGTGTGCCAACATCCCCGTCACGTTCTAGATGCAGGTGGCTCAGGTGGTGGAGGAAAGCCAACAGCAGCAGCCACTATTTTCCATGACTGTGGTATCCCAGCCAACCATCTGAGGCCACTTCCGAAATTGAAAACAGTCAAACTTTACACATCTTTTTGGAATTGCCATATTCATGTCCTGGTGACGTCACTGGGACGTGCAAGTGCGCGGAGGAGAAGGAGGAGGATAGAGGAAAAGGTTAGCAAAGGTGAAAACATATTAAGACAGAGGATGAGGAAGGAATAAAGATACTGAATGGCATTGACTGAGGAGAGGCGGAGAATAATTTCACTCAGAGATCAAGTGATAGTAGAAAGACTTCAAAGTAACAAGAAAGTCTTTGTTTGCGTTGTGGGTTGAAGAAGACTGGACGTGGGCGGAGAGTGAGGAAGAGGAATCGTAGCGGAGAAGAGGAAGGTTATATACACACGAGAGAGAGAGAGAGAGAGAGAGAGAGAGAGAGAGAGAGAGAGAGAGAGAGAGAGAGAGAGAGAGAGAGAGAGAGAGAGAGAGAGAGAGAGAGAGAGAGAGAGAGAGAGAGAACAGGTCTTGGGAGAGGAGTATGCACTTCGAGGTCACTTCTTGCTTCATCAGCGTCAACAAACTTCCTCAGGTTTCTGCTTGGAATGCCACAAGTCGCGTCTACAACTCTTGGTCAACGGCAATAATGCTGGACCTGAAGCCAAGCTGTTACTCTGTGCGACGAGACGCCGGTAAGTTTATTGGAACAGATATAACAAGTCCGGTAACATCTGCTAAGAGGATTATATACAAACATATGATGAATAGCAATGGCAACAGATATGCCTACTTACCCGCGTTTCCTTTGGACGTTTGGACGCCAAGTAAACCCGTCTCCACGTACTATCAAATATGACGATAAGTGTGACGTGTATCGAGGAAGCTCCGAGGCATCTCTGTTTACACGAAGCTGAAACAATTTTGAACCTTGATGTGCGGCCTCTGTTGGCCTTTAATGTCAAGGTCTGATACAATTGCAACTTGCCTTTGATCCTGAGGAGCTATAACAAGCTAAAGCTTCTAGGTCCCCAGTATGGAATGAACAGTGAAGTGAGTTTGATTGATAAAGCTGAGGTGGATTTTGGTAGTTTCAAAAGGGGCCATCAAGACGAACTGTGCTGTAGTCTAAAATCTGGCCTGGACTCTGAGGTGTTTACTCCCAGTATTTTTGTGTCCTCGTGGGTGCAGTGGTTCGGCCGTGAAAAACGTAACCAAAGATGGACAAGCTTACAAAAAGTGCCATTCAAATGGCTATACCGACATATTGGAAGAATCGGATGTTGGTCTACTGCTATAATACATTAAGAAGTGAACAGAATAGGCTTCAAAGGAAATTGAACTGTAAGTAAGACCACCATACTGAAAACAGTGATTGGACTAAAACATGAACGCTTCTTTGGTGACAAACCTGTCCAATAAACAACTAGATAAGATTCCTTGTGTGCTCTAGGCTAACGATTAAGTTTTGTGTGCTCTAACACGGAAGCCAGCTGTGTTGATGTCACAGTCTTTTTATAATTCAGAGAAGTACAGTAAATTATCTAATGATGAAATTAATATTTGTAAGGGTTTAGTGTATGGCAGTTTGTGAAAACCAATGGATCCTAATTGCCCTAAAAGATTTATAAGAGCTATCAACATTTTAATAAAAGACAATGATATACATATTACTAAAGCAGATAAGGCTAACACTGTCGTGATTATGGAAAAAAGTAATTATCTATCATTACCAATTGGTCTCTTTCAAAGTTTACGTATCCTAATGATATTTCACTTCATGATCATGAATGTAAAATGAATATTTCATAAATTCCATTTTGCATCAGTTAATATTAGTTTTTTTGGTTTTGTCCGTACTGATGTTTATTAATTATATCAGCCAGATACAACACAAGATATACTTTGAAAGAGTTTGACAAAGTTTATTTATTACAAATCTTGAGAATCTTCTTGCTTTTTTCTTAAAAATTATTTTGTGGAATGCATTTTGTATAATTACCATTGTTTGATTTTTATTTTTTGTATGTAAGTTTTACATAATTATCCCTGGGGATAGGGGAGAAAGAATACTTCCCACGCATTCCTCACGTGTCGTAGAAGGCGACTAAAGGGGACGGGAGCGGGGGGCCAGAAACCCTCCCCTCCTTGTATTTTAACTTTCTAAAAGGGGAAACAGAAGAAGGAGTCACTCGGGAGTGCTCATCCTCCTCGAAAGCTCAGATTGGGGTGTCTAAATATGTGTGGATGTAACCAAAATGAGAAAAAAGGAGAGATAGGTAGTATGTTTGAGGAAAGGAACCTGGATGTTTTGGCTCTGAGTGAAACGAAGCTCAAGGGTAAAGGGGAAGAGTGGTTTGGGAATGTCTTGGGAGTAAAGTCAGGGGTTCCTGAGAGGACAAGAGCAAGGGAAGGAGTAGTACTACTCCTGAAACAGGAGTTGTGGGAGTATGTGATAGAGTGTAAGAAAGTAAACTCTAGATTGATATGGGTAAAACTGAAAGTTGATGGAGAGAGATGGTTGATTATTGGTGCATATGCACCTGGGCATGAGAAGAAAGATCATGAGAGGCAAGTGTTTTGGGAGAAGCTGAATGAGTGTGTCAGTGGTTTTGATGCACAAGACCGGGTTTTAGTGATGGGTGATTTGAATGCAAAGGTGAGTAATGTGGCAGTTGAGGGAATAATTGGTATACATGGGGTGTTCAGTGTTGTAAATGGAAATGGTGAAGAGCTTGTAGATTTATGCGCTGAAAAAGGACTGGTGATTGGGAATACCTGGTTTAAAAAACGAGATATACATAAGTATACGTATGTAAGTAGGAGAGATGGCCAGAGAGCGTTATTGGATTACGTGTTAATTGATAGGCGCGCGAAAGAGGGACTTTTGGATGTTAATGTGCTGAGAGGTACAACTGCAGGGATGTCTGATCATTATCTTCTGGGGTCGAAGGTGAAGATTTGTGTGGGTTTTCAGAAAAGAAGAATGTTGGGGTGAAGAGAGTGGTGAGAGTAAGTGAGCTTGGGAAAGAGACTTGTGTGAGGAAGTACCAGGAGAGACTGAGTACAGAATGGAAAAAGGTGAGAACAAAGGAGGTAAGGGGAGTGGGGGAGGAATGGGACGTATTTAGGGAAGCAGTGATGGCTTGCGCAAAACATGCTTGTGGCATGAGAAACGTGGGAGGTGGGTTGATTAGAAAGGGTAGTGAGTGGTGGGATGAAGAAGTAAGATTATTAGTGAAAGAGAAGAGAGAGGCATTTGGACGATTTTTGCAGGGAGAAAATGCAAATGAGTGGGAGATGTATAAACGAAAGAGGCAGGAGGTCAAGAGAAAGGTGCAAGAAGTGAAAAAGAGGGCAAATGAGAGTTGGGTTGAGAGAGTATCATTAAATTTGAGGGAGAATAAAAAGATGTTTTGGAAGGAGGTAAATAAAGTGCGTAAGACAAGGGAGCAAATGGGAACTTCAGTGAAAGGGGCTAATGGGGATGTGATAACAAGTAGTGGTGATGTGAGAAGGAGATGGAGTGAGTATTTTGAAGGTTTGTTAAATTTGTTTGATGACAGAGTGGCTGATATAGGGTGTTTTGGTCGAAAGAATGGCCCAAGCTACCCACATACACATGTATATACATACACGTTCAAACGCGCAAATATACATAACTATATATCTCATTGTACACATATATATACACACACAGACATATACATATATACAAATGTACATAATTCATACTTTCTGCCTTTATTTATTCCCATCGCCACCTCATCACACATGGAATAACAGCCCCCTCGCCCCTCATGTGTGCGAGGTAGCGCCAGGAAAAGACAACAAAGGCCACATTCGTTCACACTCAGTCTCTAGCTGTCATGTAATAATGCACCGAAACCACAGCTCCTTTTCCACATCCAGGCCCCACAGATCTTTCTATGGTTTACCCCAGACGCTGCACATGCCCTGGTTCAATCCATTGATAGCACGTCGACCCCGGTATACCACATCGTTCCAATTCACTCTATTCCGTGCACGGCTTTCATCCTCCTGCATGTTCAGGCCCCGATCACTCAAAATCTTTTTCACTTCATCTTTCCACCTCCAATTTGGTCTCCCACTTCTCCTCGTTCCCTCCACCTCTGACACATATATCCTCTTGGACAATCTTTCCTTACTCATTCTCTCCATGTGACCAAACCATTTCAAAACACCCTCTTCTGCTCTCTCAACCACACTCTTTCTATTTCCACACATCTCTCTTACCCTTACATTACTTACTCGATCAAACCACCTCACACCACATATTGTACTCAAACGTCTCGTTTCCAGCACATCCACCCTCCTACGCACAACTCTATCCATAGCCCACGCCTCGCAACCATACATTTGTTGGAACCACTATTCCTTCAAACAGACCCATTTTTGCTTTCCGAGATAATGTTCTCGACTTCCAAACATTCTTCAAGGCTCCCAGAATTTTCGCCCCCTCCCCCACCCTATGATTCACTTCCGGTTCAATGGTTCCATCCGCTCCCAGATCCACTCCCAGATATCTAAAACACTTTACCTCCTCCAGTTTTTCTCCATTCAAACTTACCCCCCCAATTGACTTGACCCTCAACCCTCCTGTACCTAATAACCTTGCTCTTATTCACATTTACTCTTAACTTTCTTCTTTCACACACTTTACCAAACTCAGTCACCAGCTTCTGCAGTTTCTCACATGAATCAGTCACCAGCGCTGTACCATCAGCGAACAACAACTGACTCACTTCCCAAGCTCTCTCATCCACAACAGACTGCATACTTGCCCTTCTTTCCAAAACTCTTGCATTCACCTCCCTAACAACCCAATCCATAGATAAATTAAACAACCATGGAGACATCACACACCCCTGCCGCAAACCTATATTCACTGAGAACCAATCACTTTCCTCTCTTCCTACACATACACATGCCTTACATCCTCGATAAAAAACTTTTCACTGCTTCTAACAACTTGCCTCCCACACCATATTTTCGTAATACCTTCCACAGAGCATCTCTATCAACTCTTTAATGAGAGTTGCGGTGAGAGAGTATCATTAAATTTTAGGGAGAATAAAAAGATGTTCTGGAAGGAGGTAAATAAAGTGCGTAAGACAAGGGAGCAAATGGGAACTTCAGTGAAGGGGCTCATGGGGAGGTGATAACAAGTAGTGGTGATGTGAGAAGGAGATGGAGTGAGTATTTTGAAGGTTTGTTGAATGTGTTTGATGATAGAGTGGCAGATATAGGGTGTTTTGGTCGAGGTGGTGTGTAAAGTGAGAGGGTTAGGAAAAATGATTTGGTAAACAGAGACGAGGTAGTAAAAGCTTTGCGGGAGATGAAAGCCGGCAAGGCAGCAGGTTTGGATGGTATTGCAGTGTAATTTATTAAGAAAGGGGGTGACTGTATTGTTGACTGGATGGTAAGGTTATTCAATGTATGTATGACTCATGGTGAGGTGCCTGAGGATCGGCAGAATGCGTGCATAGTGCCATTGTACAAAGGCAAAGGGGATAAGAGTGAGTGCTCAAATTACAGAGGTATAAGATTGTTTAGTATTCCTGGTAAATTATATGGGAGGGTATTGATTGAAAAGGTGAAGGCATGTACAGAACATCAGATTGGGGAAGAGCAGTGTGGTTTCAGAAGTGGTAGAGGATGTGTGGATCAGGTGTTTGCTTTGAAGAATGTATGTGAGAAATACTTAGAAAAGCAAATGGATTTGTATGTAGCATTTATGGATCTGGAGAAGGCATATGATAGAGTTGATAGAGATGCTCTGTGGAAGGTATTAAGAATATATGGTGTGGGAGGCAAGTTGTTAGAAGCAGTGAAAAGTTTTTATCGAGGATGTAAGGCATATGTACGTGTAGGAAGAGAGGAAAGTGATTGGTTCTCAGTGAATGTAGGTTTGCGGCAGGGGTGTGTGATGTCTCCATGGTTGTTTAATTTGTTTATGGATGGGGTTGTTAGGGAGGTGAATGCAAGAGTTTTGGAAAGAGGGGCAAGTATGAAGTCTGTTGGGGATAAGAGAGCTTGGGAAGTGACTCAGTTGTTGTTCGCTGATGATACAGCGCCGGTGGCTGATTCATGTGATAAACTGCAGAAGCTGGTGACTGAGTTTGGTAAAGTGTGTGAAAGAAGAAAGTTAAGAGTAAATGTGAATAAGAGGAAGGTAATTAGGTACAGTAGGGTTGAGGGTCAAGTCAATTGGGAGGAAAGTTTGAATGGAGAAAAACTGGAGGAGGTAAAGTGTTTTAGATATCTGGGAGTGGATCTAACAGCGGATGGAACCATGGAAGCGGAAGTGGATCATGGGGTGGGTGAGGGGGCGAAAATCCTGGGAGCCTTGAAGAATGTGTGGAAGTCGAGAACATTATCTCGGAAAGCAAAAATGGGTATGTTTGAAGGAATAGTGGTTCCAACAATGTTGTATGGTTGCGAGGCGTGGGCTATGGATAGAGTTGTGCGCAGGAGGATGGATGTGCTGGAAATGAGATGTTTGAGGACAATGTGTGGTGTGAGGTGGTTTGATCGAGTAAGTAACGTAAGGGTAAGAGAGATGTGTGGAAATAAAATGAGCGTGGTTGAGAGAGCAGAAGAGGGTGTTTTGAAATGGTTTGGGCACATGGGGAGAATGAGTGAGGAAAAATTGACCAAGAGGATATATGTGTCGGAGGTGGAGGGAACGAGGAGAAGTGGGAGACCAAATTGGAGGTGGAAAGATGGAGTGAAAAAGATTTTGTGTGATCGGGTCCTGAACATGCAGGAGGGTGAAAGAAGGGCAAGGAATAGAGTGAATTGGATCGATGTGGTATACCGGGGTTGACGTGCTGTCAGTGGATTGAATCGGGGCATGTGAAGCGTCTGGGGTAAACCATGGAAAGCTGTGTAGGTATGTATATTTGCGTGTGTGGACGTATGTATATACATGTGTATGGGGGGTAGATTGGGCCATTTCTTTCGTCTGTTTCCTTGCGTTACCTCGCAAACGCGGGAGACAGCGACAAAGCAAAAAAAAAAAAAGCAAAAAAAAAATATATATATATATATATATATATATATATATATATATATATATATATATATATATATATATATATATATATATATATATATATATATATATATATATATATATATATATATATATATATATATATATATATTTCAATATTTTGATATTGTTATACTCTGTCGCTGGCTCCCCCATTAGCGAAGTAGCTCAAGGAAAGACGAAAGAATGGCCAGACTCACCCACATACACATGAATATTCATACACGTCCAGACACGCACATATACATGCCTATACATTTCAACGTATACATATATATACATTACAGACATATACATATACACGCATGTACATACTCCATACTTACTGCCTTTATTCATTTTCGTCGACACCCCGCCACACATGAAATGGTATTCCTCTCCCCCCGCACGCGCGCGAGGTAGAGGTAGAAAAAACAACAATAGCTTCATTTCGTTCACACTCATTCTCTAACTGTCATGTGTAATGCACCAAAACCACAGCACTCTTTCCACATCCAGGCCCCACTAAACTTTCCATAGTTTGCTCCAGTCGTTTCACATGCCCTGGATCAATTAATTGAGAGCACGTCGACCTCGGTATACCAGATCGTTCCAATTCACTTTAATCCTTGCACGCCTTTCACTCACCTACCTGTTTAGGCTGCGATAGCTCATAATCGTTTTCACGCAATCCTTCCATCTCCAATTTCATCTACCACTTCTCTTCGTTCCCTCCACCTCTGACATATATATCCTCTTTCTCAATCTTTCCTCACTCATTCTCTCCATGTGACCAAACCATTTCAATACACCCTCTTCTGCTCTCTCAACCACAGTTTTTAGTACCACTTATCTTTCATTACTTACTCGATCTAACCAACTCAACCTACATTTTGTCCTCAAACATCTCATTCCCGACACATTCACCCTCCTCGGCACAACCCTATCTATAGCTCACGCCTCCCATCCTTATAACATTGTTGGAATCACTATTCCTTCAAGAATACCCATTTTTACTTTCCGAGATATTGTTCTCGCCTTCCACACATTTTTCAACGCTCCCAAAACTTTCGCCCCCTCCCTCATCCTGTGACTCACTTCCGCTTCCATGGTTCCATCCGCTGCCAAATCCACTCCCAGATATCTAAAAAACTTCACTTCCTCCATTTTTTCTTCATTCAAACTTACCTGCCAATTGCCTTGTCCCTCAACCCTACTGTACCTAATAACCTTACTCTTATTCACATTTACTCTCAGCTTTCTTCCTTCACACACTTTACCAAACTCAGTCATCAGTTTCTGCAGTTTCTCACCCGATAAGCCACCAGCGCTGTATCATCGGCGACCAACAACTGACTCAATTCCCAAGCCCTCTCATGCACAACAGACTACATACTTGCCCCTCTCTCTAAAACTCTTGCATTCACCTCCCTAACAACCCCATCCATAAAGAAATCAAACAACCATGGAGACATCACGCACTCCTGCCGCAAACCGACATTGATTGGGAACCAATTACTTTCCTCTCTAACTACTCGCACACATGCCTTACATCCTCGATAAAAACTTTTCACTGCTTCTAGCAACTTGCCTCCCACACCATATATTCTTAATACCTTCCACAGAGCATCTCTATCAACCCTATCATATGCCTTCTCCAGATCCATAAATGGCATATACAAATCCATTTGCTTTTCTAAGTACTTTTCACATACATTCTTCAAAGCAAACACCTGATCCACACATCTTGTCCCACTTCTGAAACCACACTGCTCTTCTCTAATCTGATGCTCTGATCATGGTTTCACCCTCTCAATCAATACCCTCCCTTTTAATTTCCCAGGAACACTCAACAAACTTATTCATCTGTAATTTGAGCACTCACCTTTATCCCCTTTGCCTTTGTACAATGGCACTATGCATGTATTCCACCAATCCTCAAGCACCTCACCATGAGTCATGCATACATTAAACATCCTTACCAATCAGTCAACGACACAGTAACCCACTTTTTTGATAAATTCCATTGCAATACCATCCAAACCCGCCGCCTTGCCGGTTTCATTTTCCGTTTAGCTTTCACTACCTCTTCTCTGTTTACCAAACCATTCTTCCTGACCCTCTCACTTTGCACACCACCTCGACCTAAACGCCCTATATCTACCACTCTATCATGTAACACAGTCAACAAACCCTCAAAATACTCACTCCATCTCCATTTAACATCACCACTACTTGTTATTATCTCCCCATTAGCCTTCTTCACCAATGCTCCCATTTGTTCTCTTGGTTTACGCACTTTGTTTACCTCTTTCCAAAACATCTTTTTATTCTCCCTAAAATTAAATGATATTCTCTCACCCCAACTCTCATTTGCCCTATTTTTCACCTCTTTCACCTTTCTCTTGACCTCCTGCCTCTTTCTTTTACACCTCTCTCAGTCTTTTGCACTATTTCTCTGCAAAAGTCGTCCAAATGCCTCATTAATAATCTTACTTCTTCATTCCACCACTCACTACCCTTTCCAATCTGCCGACCTCCCACGCTTCTCATGCCACAAGCATCTTTTGTGCAAGCCATCACTGCTTCTCCAAATGCAAGAGGTGAAAAAAGGGCAAATGAGAGTTGGAGTGAAAGAGTGTAATTAAATTTTAGGGAGAATGAAAAGATGTTTTGGAAGGAGGTAAGTAAAGTGCGTAAGAGAAAAGAACAATTGGGAACATCGGTGAAGGAGGTTAATGGGGGGGTGATTACAAGTAGTGGTGATGTGAGAAGGAGTTGGAGTGAGTATTTTGAAGGTTTGTTGAATGTGTTTAATGATAGAGTGGCAGATATAGGGTGTTTTGGTTGAGGTGGCGTGCGAAGTGTGAGGGTTAAGGAGAATGATTTAGTAAACAGAGACGAGGTAGTAAAAGCTTTGGGGAAGATGAAAGCCGGCAAGACAGCGGGTTTGGATTGTATTGCAGTGGAATTTATTACAAATAAGTGGGTGACTGTGTTGATGACTGGTTGGTAAGGATATTTAGTATATGTATGACTCATGGTAAGGTGCCTGAGCATTGGCGGAATGCATGCATAGTGCCATTGTACAAAGGCAAAGGGGATAAAGGTGAGTGCTCAAATTTCAGATGAATAAGGTTGTTGAGTATTCATGGGAAATTATATGGGAGGGTATTGATTGAGAGGGTGAAAGCATATGGGGTGAAAGCGTGCGGGTGAAAGCATCAGATTAGGGAAGAGCGGTGTAGTTTCAGAAGTGGTAGAGGATGTGTGGATCAGGTGTTTGCTCTGAAGAATGTATGTGAGAAATACTTAGAAAAGCAAATGGATTTGTATGTAGCATTTATGGATCTGGAAAAGGCATATGATAGAGTTAATAGAGATGCTTTGTGGAAGGTATTGAGAATATATGGTGTTGGAGGCAAGTTGCTAAAAGCAGTGAAAAGTGTTTATAGAGGATGTAAGGCATTTGTGCGAGTAGGAAGAGAGGAAAGTGATTGGTTCTCAGTGAATGTCGGTTTACGGGAGGGGTGCGTGATGTCTCCATAGTTTGTTTAATTTGTTTATGGATGGGGTTGTTAGGGTGGTGAATGAAAGAGTTTTTGAGAGAGGGGTAAATATACAGTCTGTTGTGGATGAGAGGGCTTGGGAAGTGAAGTCAGTTGTTGTTTGCTGATGATACATCGCAGGTGGCTGATTCGGATGAGAAACTGCAGAAGCTGGTGACTGAGTTTGGTAAAGAGTGTGAAAGAAGAACGCTGTGAGTAAATGTGAAAAGGAGTAAGGTTATTAGGTACAGTAGGGTTGAGGGACTAGTCAATTGGGAGGTAAGTTTGAATTGAGAAAAACTGGAGGAAGTGAAGTGTTTTAGATATCTTGGAGTGGATATATCAGTGGATGGAACCATGGAAGCGGAAGTGAATCACAGGATGGGGGAGGGGGCGAAAGTTCTGGGAGCACTGAAAAATGTTTGGAAGGTGAGAACATTATCTCGGAAAGCTAAAATGGGTATGTTTGAAGGAATAGTGGTTCCAACAATGTTATATGGCTTCAGGGCGTGAGCTATAGATAGAGTTGTTCGGAGGAGGGTAGATGTGTTAGAAATGAGTTGTTTGAGGACAATTTTTGGTGTGAGGTGGTTTGATCGGGCGAGCAATGAAACGGTAAGAGAGATGTGTTCTAATAAAAACAGTGTAGTTGAGAGAGCAGAATAGGGTGTTTTGAGATGGTTTCGCCACATGGAGAGAATGAGTGAGGAAAGATTGACAAAGAAGATATATGTTTCAGAGGAGAAGTGGGAGACAAAATTGGAGGTGGAAAGATGGAGTGAAAAAGATTTTGAGCTATTGGGGCCTGAACATGCAGGAGGGTGAAAGGCGTGCAAGGAATAGAGTGAATTGGAACTATGTGGTATACCGGGGTCGACGTGCTGTCAATGGATTAAACCAGGGCATGTGAAGCGTCTGAGGTAAACCATGGAAAGGTCTGCGGTGCCTGGATGCGGAAAGGGAGCCGTGGTTTCGGTGCATCATACATGACAGCTAGAGACTGAGCGTTAACGAATGTGGCCTTTGTTGTCTTTTCCTAGCGGTATTTCGCGCGCATCCGGGGGGGGGGGGGGGGTCATTTCATATGTGGCGTGGTGGCGACGGGAATGAATAAGGCAGGAAGTATGAATTATGTATATGTATATATACATGTTTGTGTATGTATATATATGCATACATTAAAATGTATAGGTATGTATATGTGTGTGTGTAGACGTGTGTGTATATACATGTGTATGTGGGTGGGTTGGGCCTTTCTTTCGTCTGTTTCCTTGCGCTACCTCGCTAACGCGGGAGACAGCGACAAAGTATAATAGAATATAGATGAAATTATGTATATATATATATATATATATATATATATATATATATATATATATATATATATATATATATATATGCCAAGTCGCTGAAGGTATGGGTCAGGTTATGATTAGCTCATAAAGTTATACTTGTTTACACTTGTGTTAATATGGGAGGATCTAACTTGTACATAACTAACCGATATTGATATTTTTAAATGTTGTGTTTAATAGTACAAGATTTTATGATATGTTTATCAACGGTGAAGCGACGATATGATTTTGTGAGAGTTTTGCCAGTCAGGCGGGTGGCTGAAGTCTTACACATACAGGAATACAGTACTTGAAACTTGTCCTACCCGAACCTTACACTAATGCTGCTTTACTCATGACTTCAGTTCATTTCTACTTTGTCCCAAGTCAACTTTCTTGCAGTCTATGCATGGCGTCCGGTAAACTTGATCATTGGTATTTTTAGGCGAGTGTTTTCATGACAAAGTTTTTCACTGTCAAGCCGATCTTAAATATTATATTGATGTCGAGATTATTATGTACTTGTGGTATTCTTGGGAAGTTCGTATGATATGGTAGTAGTAGTAGTAGAAAGTTTCTTAATGCTATAAGGTTCCCTAGATCTTAGTGATATCATGTTCCCTAGATCTTCGTGATATAAGGTTCCCTGGATCTTCGTGATATAAGGTTCCCTGGATCTTCGTGATATAAGGTTCCCTGGATCGTAGTGATAGAAGGTTCACTGAATCTTAGTGGTATAAGGTTCCTGGATTCTAGTGATATAAAGTTCCCTTGATCTTAGTGGTATAAGGTATCTTAATGATATAATATTACCTGGATCTTGAGTTGAAAAATCTCTTTGTAGCATCGTACAAAGATTTGTCAGTGAAGGTCTTGTGGTACTGTGAGGACGATGGTTTCAAAATGTTGTTGACTACACCCTCAGTGAGCTGCAGTGTAAATGCAGTAAGCAGGAAGGAAGGCTGAGGTAAACACGGATTGTCTGACTTCCTCCTGGTGAGCGAGTAGAAGAGGATGTGTGGAGACAGACATTACTGTGGGTCTTGTAAATGACTAAGTTTGAACTCGTTCATACGTCTGTACACCATGAATTCCTATGTCTTCATTATTCGTCCACATGCAAATGACGTCCTCTACTTAAATGAAACATTTGACCACTGGTAGTGTGATGATAGGAAGAAGTTTGACTTGGAAGAATTCTATAGACATGTAACTCATCACGACAGACAAGGGATTTCCCATCGCTATGCTGAACCTCTGTCAACATTACACCAAGCATAAGTCACTGAGGGAAGGTATTACTTGTGTCATGACCGGTGCAAGACTAGGGATGGGTTTGGTTACCAAGTTTTTTCAGGCAAAAACTCCAACAAATTATCTTCTGGAATCATACTCAAGAATGACTGTACGTGAAAACTTTCTTGCTTTTGTTTACACGTACATGATTTGATCTATTGACAAGATACTCGTTATTTCTTCTGTGTGACTGACCGATTGTACCAGCTACTGGGTCTAACAAAGCCAACAACACCCTTATTAGACTTAGTCAACCACTAAAGAATATTATACCAGCATTACCTCAAGCATCGCAGTACAGTCAGAAACGTACTCATAAAAACATTTCGCCTGAAATTTCAAATGGTCGTATTGACCGGATCCCGTGCAAAAAGGGGTTCAGATAAAGTATACTTGCATAAAGAGGGAGAAAATGGAAGTCACGAACAAAGCAGCATCAGTAGAGTGTTTGTGTTGGACAAGAATCGAATTCTCTACCCCTGCATATACAAGATTAGGTCCAACGTATCGATTGGATCAACGCTCAGAAAACTGTATCTTGTCATTTAGCTGTAGATAGAAATATATCATAGAATTTATCATTATGGAACAGGGCTTTCGTAATAATTTATCAACATCAGTCTAGTTACGTATGAATTAGATCCTTGTATCATCAAAATCAAAAGCATTGTCAACATGAACAAGTTTCTGAGTTGATCCACAACTTAACCCTTGCCTTCTGATCATGAGGCACTTACCTAAGATCACCTGACTACTTACTACCTACAGCTCATGTCTTGGTCTCCTAACCTTGTCTCGCGTGACCTGACCCCTGTCATTGGTGTTCACAATTGTTTCCTGGTTTCCCACCTGATCCTCACCTGATCAAGTCATGCTCCATAGATGTCTTGTCTGTGTGTTTACAGTAGAGTCATGTGGGAAACCATGATGTCGGGGAGTAGAGACAGTAAGTTCATCAGACTCTATCATCAGACTCTGTGCAGACTAGAGATGGCAAGAGAACTTATGGGAAGAAAATAAGTGAGAATTAAGAAGTTGTATGATGGAAGCAAGAAGATGGCAGGACAAGCCTGGTAATACCGTTTGGATGAGAAAGAAAAGCAAGAAATGATACCAAATTATTACACTAAATTGTCAAAGTTTTCATCATGTGTTCCTGTACAGACGTTCAGTGATTGTAACATAATCAGGAAACGAATTCAGTGTCTTCGTGGTTTCCATTTCGTTGTCTTAACATACACTTGTCTTGCGGTTCTCCGGTTCTGTGTACGTGACTCTGTAAGTTTATCATTTTCATTGACCTTCATATTATTGTCTGATCATCCTCTCATAACCGAGTACTGCCTACCTTTCCAGTAGTCCCTTTGGTGTCTTTTCCCTATGTTCCTCCTATGTTTTACTCCTCTTTCTTTCTCCTTTGTTCCTTATCCCTTTCCCATTCCCCTCTCCACAGTCCCATTTCCCTGTCCCCCCTCACCTCTTCCTATCCCACATCCTATTCCTCTTTCACTCTATGTTCTCCCCTCTCTCCCATCCATCTCCCCTGCCCCTCTTCCATGTCCTGGTCCACTATAACTCACCCTGTCTTTTCCCCTCTTACTTCACGTCCCACCCCCATGTCCCACTCCCCTGTCCCACTCCCTCGTCATGTTCCTCTCCTTTGTTCCATGTTCTTTGCCTCGTCCTCCTCGTTATTTTGATCCACTTCCCACGTAATTGTCTAAATAACAACAGATAGCGTTGGGTCTATTAGGAGAGCTGTGGCGGGTGTTGTAGGCAGCACAGTAAGAGCAAGGAAGACGTAGGGTTGTATGTGGCGTACTAACAAGCTGAGGGCGTTGTGGCGGGTGTTGTAGGAATCAGAGGTAATGCTGGTTGTGTAGTAGAGAAGGTGAGTAATGTAGGTTATATAACAGGGTTGGGGTCTGTGCAGTCTATATGATAGATGTATAAAGTCATGTATGATAGATGTATAAAGTCATGTATGATAGATGTATAAAGTCATGTATGATAGATGTATAAAGTCATGTATGATAGATGCATAAAGTCATGTATGATAGACGTATAAAGTCATGTGTGATAGATGTATAAAGTCATGTATGATAGATGTATAAAGTCATGTATGATAGATGTATAAAGTCATGTATGATAGATGTATAAAGTCATGTATGATACATGTATAAAGTCATGTATGATAGATGTATAAAGTCATGTATGATAGATGCATAAAGTCATGTATGATAGACGTATAAAGTCATGTGTGATAGATGTATAAAGTCATGTATGATAGATGTATAAAGTCATGTATGATACATGTATAAAGTCATGTATGATAGATGTATAAAGTCATGTATGATACATGTATAAAGTCATGTATGATAGATGTATAAAGTCATGTATGATAGATGTATAAAGTCATGTATGATAGATGTATAAAGTCATGTATGATAGATGTATAAAGTCATGTATGATAGATGTATAAAGTCATGTATGATAGATGTATAAAGTCATGTATGATAGATGTATAAAGTCATGTATGATAGATGTATAAAGTCATGTATGATAGATGTATAAAGTCATGTATGATAGATGTATAAAGTCATGTATGATAGATGTATAAAGTCATGTATGATAGATGTATAAAGTCATGTATGATAGATGTATAAAGTCATGTATGATAGATGTATAAAGTCATGTATGATAGATGTATAAAGTCATGTATCAGACAACAGGGATAAGGATGATACAAGTTGTATAGCAGGGATGACTGGCCATACAGGTCTCATAGTATGGATGATGAGAATCTGAGTCGCATACTTAGTGTGAGGACGAGGCGGGTCGTTGATCTGGGAGATGACCTGGTACAGTCGAGGTGGTGGGTGACAGATGATGTGGGTCTTGAAATAGGAAGAACTTTGTTTGTCGGACAACAGAGATGAGGACAACATCGGTCATATAGCAGAGATGAGGGAAGTAAGACACACATAGGAGGGATGATGGGACACGTACAGTGGCGGTGTGAATGATGTGAGATATACAGTAGAGGAAGGAATGCTGTGGGCTATTTAAGAAAGGATGGAGTGATCTGGATCTCATAGTACCAGTGGAGGTGAGGTGTATCGTCTGTATGTGGTCAGGAGTATGTGAATCGTATACAGGGGAGACATGATTTGTCTCAGGCTGATGCTAAGCAGTTGTAGCGGAGGAAATCAGCGAAGCTTCCAACTACGTAGTATGACAGACCTTCATGTTGTCGCTGAGCGTTACCGAAGCTCTGACACGCGTTCGATTTACTGTATGGTAATTCCACTGAGTTTTACTACGAGTCACCTTTACTATGATGGCTCTTACTTATAGGCATATGGAAATAAGGTGACAGGTTTATCATGACATGTCACCTCTTCCTTAAATAAATTTTTTCAGCCTGATTTTTCCGAGTTGTTTTGACACTCCTGAGCTGTCTGTGTTATTGTAAGTTCTCCAGCGTCTGCACTACACGTTTCCCTTACTGTGTTGTTCTCTGACACAGTACCATACCTCATCCACGTCCTTATTGCATACGTCGGTCTGCAGACCTGATTCAGAAGACTAGAATGCTGCTCCTTTTCAGTTACCTCCACTCAGTAGCCTTCTTCAGCCTTCTGTATCCTGCATTGTTTCATTGCTCGCTTTTATTTGAAAACAGGACTGAATGCTTTCTTGTTCCACTGTCTGCCATCTCTGACAGCATCCTTCATCATTTCTTAATTCAACTCTTTAAAACAGATACATTTAGTTTCTCCAGCTCCTCAAGTGTTCTCTAACATTCTTCATCGTCTCTTGTAGTGTTTTCTGATTTCTTCACCCAGCTCCCTGTTTGATATATTAAACTTATTCATTTTCCTTTTAACGGAAGCTGTCAAATTCCCCATCAACTCACCGACATTTCCACTCTTTCTTTAAAATCCCACGAATTTCTCTCTCCTCATCCTCACAATGTACCCAGGTCTCAATCAAACATTCTAATATTATCTCCAGTTTTCCAGTATTCTCTCCTTTAATTTCCTATTTCCTGTCCATTCTTCATGCACAGGTTTACAGGGCTTTACTTACCTGCTTCATGCACTGCTCATGACTTTATCATGATTTCCCAAGTGACTAAGGCAAAGTATCTATTTCCCTTGTGGCGCAGCATTACAGAAGAGATCTCCTTTGTCTCGGGCCCGACTCTGGTGGTCTGTTCGGATCTCATTTTGGTATAAACAGTTTTCTCCTTCGTCTTGTCACTGCTTCCTCCTTCACCATGTTTCACTGTGTGTTGGGACAATAGCCTTGGTGACCAATATGATACTTTGTTGTTGTGCGAAGTGTGCATGATGTATAGGTAATAGCTTGGTGACGCCCCACCCGGCAAGTTCTACTAAATCGGCGATGTATATGGATGGTCCAGTCAAACTCTTCCTTCATCCATCAGCTGTCATGCAGGAAAGGCAAGAGTTTTACACTCTTGAGGCTCTCATCTCTTGAACATCTTCTACGATAATACAACTCAAAACTTTTCTATGCTGCTGATATTCACTGGTTCCTTATTCAGTTTATCCCACTCATCCGCCACTCATAAACTATGAAAATATTTCTTTCCATCTTTTCCAATAAATATTTGGTTTAGTTTCATGTTAAGGATTCTGGCTTCTCTGTCTCCTCATCTGTTGAAGAACAGTTCTCAGATGATGTCATCAAACACTTATGAAAACCTGCAAGTTTTGTTCAAGTCTTCCCTCACTCTTCTCTCTTCCCTGATGGACACATTGAAAACCTTTAACGTCTCTCTGTAACACAGATCCTGTAATTTCAGTGTCATCTTTCTTGTTTTCCTTTGTACCTCTTCTATCAGATCTTTGCTCCTTCAAATGCAGTGATCTAATGTGGGAAGCATATCTTAGTTTTGGTTTAATGTATTACTCGGTAACAGACACTTGATTACCGTTCTCTGACGGTGGTGTTCTGGCCATAGTTTAGGTATGATCTCGACTTCCGAATTTCTTTCACAAATCCGTCACTGCAGCTTACTTTGTGCCTGATCATGTTAGTCCTGAGGCTTTCTCCCAGTACGTCCCATCCTCATTCCTTTGGAATTGTTCTTGTTCAGATTAATCATTTGTGTATCAGACCAATTTTGCAGTTGTCTAATCCCCTCCAGGTTGATGCATTGTTCCCCACTGATGACATTTCCCTCAGTCATATCCAGCCAGGAGTCTAACCCTTCCAGCATGACATCTACATTGGTCAATAACAGCAGTGGAGCCAGAATGTGACCAGCGCTACACCAATGGTAACCTGAGCCATCTTGAGAAAGTCTTCCCTGAAATATGTCGTTTGTTCCCCTCCACTTCCGTGATAATCTGTCCACTGATTCGTGTAACTACTCATGAGCAGTTCTGTATTTGTACAGTACGGGGAAGGAGTTCTACACTCGTGAGGGTCCATCTCTTGAAATTAACTTTCTCAAGCATACATCTTTTTAAGCTTTTGAATGCTGTCCACATTCACAGTTTGATAACTCTTCTTATTCTATTCATCCACAATTATCATGCAATAACAGCACATCTTTGTCTTCCTTTCTATCAAATCTATGGTTTGAATTCTCATGTTATGGCCTCTGCCTGCCGATCTCTACGTCTCATGAAGGAATGTTCACTGTCTGAGTCATAAAACATAAGGTTTATATAAACCTTGAGATCGTTTCAGGTCAACCTTCACTTTAGTTCTTCCAGCTTACCTGTGATCAAAATATCCTGAATTATGGTATCATTTTTGCTGCCATCCTCTGGACCTTCATCATTAGTTCTCCGAGTTTGTTTTCTTTTTCCAAGCGACGACCAAGCTTGAGAAATATAATGTAATTATGACACTGTGAAGGAGCTGAAATATTCCTACCCACTCACTGCATTCTATCTCCTCTACTGTTCCCTTGAGGTGGGACGCTGGTGACAAGTTAGGAATTAATGTCTCTCTTTCATATAGATTCCTGCACCTTATTTCCTGCTAAATGATTATTATATCTAAGTCTTCTTTCACAGTGTCCCTTACTCATTACTTTGTATCTTACTCAGATTAAAGTTCATGAGCAATATCGAGGAACTGAGGAATTTGTTAAAGTGCTGAGTTGATGCATCGCTCTTCGTTTTTCACTTTCCTCGTGACCTTGACAGACATGTTCAGGTACGAGTCCAGTCCTTCTCACAAGTTGTTCACATGGATCAAGAAGAACAATTGTCCCAGAACAGAACCTTCGGCACGAAACTGATGACATCAACTCATCCCTAGAAGGCGTCTCTGACATGCGTCCTTTGTTCCATTCTACATAACAGTGGTCATCTGCTATCCAGGTGAAGACTCATCCCAGTACTATTACCTTAAGATACAGGTACTTGACCAGTCTGCTGTATGACAGGTTCAAATGCATTGTGGCAGTCCAGATACAGACCAGGTAGCCAGCGTTCTCTTCTGTCTAGAATAGAGCATAAACTCTGGCAAAAATGTAAGAAGTTTGTTACACTTAACCTCCTTTCCCAGTGTCCGTGCTATCTACCACACAAGCAGCATCTCCTCTGCAATAAGTCATTCATCTGCCTCCTGCTCATCTCTTCCATCACTCACTGCAGACCACACTCGCCAGGGAGACAGATCTGTACTTCCTCATATCCTTCCGGTCTTCACTCACAGATGGGTATGACGCTTACCTTGACGATTACCTTCCTGTATTGCCTTAATACTTTACCTTTCTCTTGCGACATCAAGAAAAAAATCAGTCCTTTTTTTTTTGTTAAGTTCATCAGTACACATCTTCAGCACATACAAGACTTTCATCAGGATCATTAGTCTTATATGGGCTTAAGACTCATTAGTATTCTGTTCAGGTTTTTGTCTTATGCTTTCCAAGACTTTCCCCCAGCCCTTGCCATCTCACTAGAGTTATGGCTATAGTGTTCTCCACTGTGAAGACGCTCTCCAACTTACCATTCATTTCGTGCTTATTTTTTCCCATTCCTTCGAAACTCGACCCTCTCAGTTCCTTCGTCCGATGAACAGCTCTGTAACTGACAGTCTGTTCCTACAGAGGTTATGGGAAAGTCTTAGATAACTTCCTGCCGTGTTTACAACATCCTTTCATGAGACATTTTTTTCCTCCTTTCATAAACTGCTCTATTTGTTTCTTGCTCTCTTATACCTTGCAAACACTGGCTGGCTGGGACTATATCCTCGCCACATTTCATCACTAAGTGTTATTTGCTTCTTTCCATCTTCTACTGAGCCACAACTCCCTCTCTCTTAACCTTATCTCTGTACTGGAGGCTTAGGTACCCATGTTCCCACTCTTTTTATGTGAATCTTACAGAACTTTCCACGACAATGCCTTGGATTCTGGCTACTGAATTCCTCCTCCCAGTCTGTATTACCATAGAAACTTGAGTTTTATATATTTTCCTTGTCTGTACCTCCGCTTTAAGTCAGGTTTCATCGATGAATCATCACGTAACATATGATCCATGTCAGTCATTACCTGGTCATTTCTTCCAATTGTTCTATGATATATGATATTCTCAAATGCTATGCTACTGTGACTGAAGCTAGTCTTTACCACAGATGATATCTCAGACTCTCTGATCCTAGTGTGATCAGTGACATGCTGGTCTACCACATTTCCCAGTAAACACTACCATTTGTTTCCATAACTGTCTCTACATGAGAATTTAAGCTACCCAGGTCGATTTCTTTAGATTATAATTCGCTATTATCAGCACTTTTTCATCTGTGTGTATGTGTTTGTATGTGTGTGTTTCAACATCATCACTCGTGGTAACTGTACATGAACCATATCATTGTCGCTACACAACTCAGTCAGTGTCAATAATATGTCAAATCCCAACACTGTCGCCTGCATCTGTGAAGCACTTTGGTATACACGCACACCACCGCCTCCTGGCCCTGTACATCACACAGTATTGGCCCCGGGACCCGTGAGCCACGTCGGCCTTACTGAGAAGCAAGCTCGAATCTTGCTTTTAATAGTACTACGATGAATACATAAACATTCATATAATGTTGTACTGCACTTTAACAACGTAATGATTCTTTAAATATCCATCCAACTGTTTGTATTAGACAACTTCACTACGTATAATGTATATAAAAGTAATAATTATGTTGATGAGGTTGGGAACATTTGAACTGTTTTAAACAAGGTTAATATCTGTTGGGTGTGAGGTGTTCCAGCCGGATGAACACGTTATAACCAACGTTTCTCTCCCTAAAAAGATAAGTGGAATTAATCGAAGAAGAGAACTGGAAATTCGAGATGTCATTACGAGCATTCATGAAGGCCTTGTCAGAGCAGCAGCTTGTGTAGTTCCAGTACTCACACCTTCAGTAATGAGGCAAGAGAAGGTCCAAGAATATCTTTAACATTAGAGCAGAGGAACCTTACCTGGTCTTGGTGTATTACTCCATTCCCGTGACCCGACCACTGAAGACGAAAGTAGCCTTCCGTGGACGTGCAGGCTGGTGTGGAACCTGAGGTAGCGCCAGATGAATGCGAGCCGATAACATCTGTTGCTTATCATTACTAAGGTGATCAACGGTGTTTTGCCCCGACCACATCAGCTCAAAAGACGTTTACCGGCTGTTCGAAGACATCAGAGAAGATGAAGGATACACCACCTCAGACAACCATATCCTGTGTCGGATAATCATACTTAGCGTTACAGATATGAACTCTGCGTCGTGTAAGAAACTCTGTGGTTTCATCACATTCGTGGATGGGCCAATTTTTGATTCGTGTTCACAGTTTCCACTTCATGATGACGCACTCACTCATGGATGCCATCGACAGTGAATCCATAACATTGTCTTCTTCAGACGAGAAGTTATTGTCTACCATGTAAGTCGTGACATATCTTCTAGCATCAAGGTCACGTTTATGTACTATATTTAAGACGTGAAAAATGAGTTGCATTAACTTTAAGGGACCAAAAATATTTGAATATTTTTGGGGTGATTTCTTGACCAAGGGATGGCAGGGTTAAATCCACTTCAGCACATTTTCCTTTTAACTTTGCTCTTAACAGCAGCAAGTGTGAGAGAACAAGACTGTATTCTACGAGGCCAACATCGCCAGACGTAGAAGTTGGTGGCAATCAAATGCCAGCTCTCTCTCGTGAGGCCTTAAGTATGTTTCACTGACATTAATGTGAAGAAACGAAGGAAAGTGTGGAGTGTGTGTGGTGAGGCAGACGATGGAAACATTAGATTACGATGTATCTTGAGTCACATTTAAAAAGGGGATGTTAGTTTTATACCTGGTCACATAATGTTCTGATGGTACATATGCACACGAACTTTCTCACTTTATATGACAACGATCTTTTAAATCCAGAACTGGCATTTGAGAACCACTTACGGCGTTAAACTGGTGGTGGTGAGAGATGCCTTGTGTCCTGGCCGGCTCTCAGTAACCGCTCCCTCAGCTACAGTAAGCACAAACTACTGTGCAATTCCAGCAACGAGAAGTAACAATGAGGATGAGCCTCATCCATCAGGCCAAAGTGGCCACGGTACTTAATTCCAGGTTCATTACTCGAGGTTGCCTTTGTCTAGCAATGGACTACATCACAGTATATGCTAAAAGAAAAGATATCTATGAGGCATGGTAATGACCCGCTTGTAATTCATTCCTGGAATTGTTTGGTGCAATTAGCGTCACACGTTTCAGCTATCTACACAGTGATAGCTAGATTACACTCATGACCGCTAGATTTACACTCATGACCGCTAGATTTACACTCATGACAGCTATTAAGTAGGGAACAATACTGTTGGTGCTGAGTGAGTGAGTGCGACCTGTGGAGGAGACGAGACAAAGTCAGAGGAGACTATTGAGGCATTGTGAGGGTGGTGCTGGCTCAAGGGTGTTGATCTCTCTCTCTCTCTCTCTCTCTCTCTCTCTCTCTCTCTCTCTCTCTCTCTCTCTCTCTCTCTCTCTCTCTCTCTCTCTCTCTCTCTCTCTCTCTCTCACCTATATTTCCCTGCGCCTATACGCCTCATTTTCTCCGCCATTCTATATATTTTTCTTCTCCGCTTCACTGGTGGTGGTGGTGGAGGCGCTCGACACAGGCCTCAGCCACTTGCCTGGCCTGGCTCCATCTCTGACTTGCGTCGGGGCCCAGAGACGCCTGGGATTAATGAGGATTCCACACTCAGTGTAGCCCGTTAAGGACCAGGGGCCACATTACCTTCATACAGGCGGCCGGTGATGGTGGTAGGTGCTGGTGATGGTGGTACGTATGGTGATGGTGGCAGGTGTTGGTGATGGTGGTAGGTGTTGGTGATGGTGGTAGGTGTTGGTGATGGTGGCAGGTGTTGGTGATGGTGGTAGGTGTTGGTGATGGTGGTACGTATGGTGATGGTGGTAGGTGTTGGTGATGGTGGTAGGTGTTGGTGATGGTGGTAGGTGTTGGTGATGGTGGTAGGTGTTGGTGATGGTGGCAGGTGTTGGTGATGGTGGTAGGTGTTGGTGATGGTGGTACGTATGGTGATGGTGGCAGGTGTTGGTGATGGTGGTAGGTGTTGGTGATGGTGGTAGGTGTTGGTGATGGTGGTAGGTGTTGGTGATGGTGGTAGGTGTTGGTGATGGTGGTACGTATGGTGATGGTGGTAGGTGTTGGTGATGGTGGTAGGTGTTGGTGATGGTGGTAGGTGTTGGTGATGGTGGTAGGTGCTGGTGATGGTGGTACGTATGGTGATGGTGGTAGGTGTTGGTGATGGTGGTAGGTGTTGGTGATGGTGGTAGGTGTTGGTGATGGTGGTAGGTGTTGGTGATGGTGGTACGTATGGTGATGGTGGTAGGTGTTGGTGATGGTGGTAGGTGTTGGTGATGGTGGTACGTATGGTGATGGTGGTAGGTGTTGGTGATGGTGGTAGGTGTTGGTCATGGAAGTAGGTGTTGGTCATGGTAGTAGGTGTTCGTGATGGTGGTAGGTGTTGGTGATGGTGGTACGTATGATGATGGTGGTAGGTGTTGGTGATGGTGGTAGGTGTTGGTGATGGTGGTAGGTGTTCGTGATGGTGGTAGGTGCTGGTGATGGTGGTAGGTGTTGGTGATGGTGGTAGGTGTTGGTGATGGTGGTAGGTGTTGGTGATGGTGGTAGGTGTTGGTGATGGTGGTAGGTGTTCGTGATGGTGGTAGGTGCTGGTGATGGTGGTAGGTGCTGGTGATGGTGGTAGGTGTTGGTGATGGTGGTAGGTGTTGGTGATGGTGGTAGGTGTTGGTGATGATGGTAGGTGTTGGTGATGGTGGTAGGTGTTGGTGATAGTGGTAGGTGTTGGTGATGGTGGTAGGTGTTGGTGATGGTGGTAGGTGTTGGTGATGGTGGTAGGTGTTGGTGATGGTGGTAGGTGTTGGTGATGGTGGTAGGTGTTGGTGATGATGGTAGGTGTTGGTGATGGTGGTAGGTGTTGGTGATGGTGGTAGGTGTTGGTGATGGTGGTAGGTGTTGGTGATGGTGGTAGGTGTTGGTGATGGTGGTAGGTGTTGGTGATGATGGTAGGTGTTGGTGATGATGGTAGGTGTTGGTGATTGTGGTAGGTGTTGGTGATGGTGGCAGGTGATAGTGGTAGGTGTTGGTGATGGTGGTACGTATGGTGATGGTGGTAGGTGTTGGTGATGGTGGTAGGTGTTGGTGATGGTGGTAGGTGTTGGTGATAGTGGTAGGTGTTGGTGATGGTGGTAGGTGTTGGTGATGGTGGTAGGTGTTGGTGATAGTGGTAGGTGTTGGTGATGGTGGTAGGTGTTGGTGATGGTGGTAGGTGTTCGTGATGGTGGTAGGTGTTGGTGATGATGGTAGGTGTTGGTGATTGTGGTAGGTGTTGGTGATGGTGGCAAGTGATAGTGGTAGGTGTTGGTGATAGTGGTAGGTGTTGGTGATGGTGGTACGTATGGTGATGGTGGTAGGTGTTGGTGATGATGGTAGGTGTTGGTGATGATGGTAGGTGTTGGTGATTGTGGTAGGTGTTGGTGATGGTGGCAGGTGATAGTGGTAGGTGTTGGTGATGGTGGTAGGTGTTGGTGATGGTGGTAGGTGTTGGTGATGGTGGTAGGTGTTGGTGATGGTGGTAGGTGTTGGTGATTGTGGTAGGTGCTGGTGATGGTGGTACGTATGGTGATGGTGGTAGGTGTTGGTGATGGTGGTAGGTGTTGGTGATGGTGGTAGGTGTTGGTGATGGTGGTAGGTGTTGGTGATGGTGGTAGGTGCTGGTGATGGTGGTAGGTGTTTGTTATGGTGGTAGGTGTTGGTGATGGTGGTAGGTGTTGGTGATGGTGGTAGGTGCTGGTGATGGTGGTAGGTGTTGGTGATGGTGGTAGGTGTTGGTGATGGTGGTAGGTGTTGGTGATGGTGGTAGGTGTTGGTGATGGTGGTAGGTGTTGGTGATGGTGGTAGGTGTTGGTGATGGTGGTAGGTGTTGGTGATGGTGGTAGGTGTTGGTGATGGTGGTAGGTGTTGGTGATGGTGGTAGGTGTTGGTGATGGTGGTAGGTGCTGGTGATGGTGGTAGGTGTTGGTGATGGTGGTAGGTGTTGGTGATGGTGGTAGGTGTTGGTGATGGTGGTAGGTGTTGGTGATGGTGATAGGTGTTGGTGATGGTGGTAGGTGCTGGTGATGGTGGTAGGTGTTGGTGATGGTGGTAGGTGTTGGTGATGGTGGTAGGTGTTGGTGATGGTGGTAGGTGTTGGTGATGATGGTAGGTGTTGGTGATTGTGGTAGGTGCTGGTGATGGTGGTACGTATGGTGATGGTGGTAGGTGTTGGTGATGGTGGTAGGTGTTGGTGATGGTGGTAGGTGTTGGCGATGATGGTAGGTGTTGGTGATTGTGGTAGGTGCTGGTGATGGTGGTACGTATGGTGATGGTGGTAGGTGTTGGTGATGGTGGTAGGTGTTGGTGATGATGGTAGGTGTTGGTGATGGTGGTAGGTGCTGGTGATGGTGGTAGGTGTTGGTGATGGTGGTAGGTGTTGGTGATGATGGTAGGTGTTGGTGATTGTGGTAGGTGCTGGTGATGGTGGTACGTATGGTGATGGTGGTATGTGTTGGTGATGGTGGTAGGTGTTGGTGATGGTGGTAGGTGTTGGTGATGGTGGTAGGTGTTGGTGATGATGGTAGGTGTTGGTGATGGTGGTAGGTGCTGGTGATGGTGGTAGGTGTTGGTGATGGTGGCAGGTGTTGTTGATGATGGTAGGTGTTGGTGATAAGTGTGTTGGCAGTGGTGTTGTGAGTGGCGATAGTGGTTGCAAAGAGTGTGTTGGCAGTGGTGGTGTGAGTGGTGATAGTGGGTGCGGAGAGTGTGTTAACAGTGGTGGTGTGAGTGGTGATAGTGGTTTCGAAAAGTGTGTTGGCAGTGGTGGTGTCAATGGTGATAGTACGTGTGGAGTGTGTTGGCAGTGGTGGTGTGAGTGACGATAGTGGGTGCGGAGAGTGTGTTAGTAGTGGTGTTGTGAGTGGTGATAGTGGGTGCGGAGAGTCTGCTGGCAGTGGTGGTGTGTCATGATAGTGGATGCGGAGAGTGTGTTAGCATTGGTGATGGTGGGTGCGGAGAACGTGTTGGCAGTGGTGGTGTCAGTGGTGATGGTAGGTATAGTTGGCAGTGAGAGTTTTCGATGGTGTGGTGTGTAGGTGTCAGGTGGTGGGCAACAGGTGGCAGTGAATGTTGTTGGGGATATTTGTGAGAGTAGTGTTGGCGATAGTGATGATGGTGTTAGTGGTGGTGGTGATAGTGGTGGTGTCTGATGGTTGGTTGGTTCAGACAGTCAGTCAGTGGTGAGAGACAACTAGTGATAGTCATTGACCACAGTCAACATCTGCCGGGACGCGGAAGGTACTGAGATGACGTCATCCGTAGATCATAGTGAGTCACAGATAACAACATGTTCAACTGCTGGACACACAACAGATGAATCTGCTTCTCAAGCACTCACTCAGCTGACCCTTTATTTTATCTTGATGTATATTATCATCAACTCAAACATGTCGGCAGTGTTCATCGGTAACTCTAATACCTGTTCATGATAGATCATATTTTCCTACTTCTATCTATCTAGTTATCTATCTATCTATCTATATATATATATATATATATATATATATATATATATATATATATATATATATATATATATATATATATATATATATATATATATATATATATATATATATATATATATATATATGATTGGGAATACCTGGTTTAAAAAGCGAGATATACATAAGTATACGTATGTAAGTAGGAGAGATGGCCAGAGAGCGTTATTGGATTACGTGTTAATTGACAGGCGCGCGAAAGAGAGACTTTTGGATGTTAATGTGCTGAGAGGTGCAACTGGAGGGATGTCTGATCATTATCTTGTGGAGGCTAAGGTGAAGATTTGTATGGGTTTTCAGAAAAGAAGAGTGAATGTTGGGGTGAAGAGGGTGGTGAGAGTAAGTGAGCTTGGGAAGGAGACTTGTGTGAGGAAGTACCAGGAGGGACTGAGTACAGAATGGAAAAAGGTGAGAACAATGGAAGTAAGGGGAGTGGGGGAGGAATGGGATGTATTTAGGGAATCAGTGATGGAGTGCGCAAAAGATGCTTGTGGCATGAGAAGAGTGGGAGGTGGGTTAATTAGAAAGGGTAGTGAGTGGTGGGATGAAGAAGTAAGATTATTAGTGAAAGAGAAGATAGAGGCATTTGGACGATTTTTGCAGGGAAAAAATGCAGTTGAGTGGGAGATGTATAAAAGAAAGAGACAGGAGGTCAAGAGAAAGGTGCAAGAGGTGAAAAAGAGGGCAAATGAGAGTTGGGGTGAGAGAGTATCATTAAATTTTAGGGAGAATAAAAAGATGTTTTGGAAGGAGGTAAATAAAGTGCGGAAGAGAAGGGAGCAAATGGGAACTTCAGTGAAGGGCGCAAACGGGGAGGTGATAACAAGTAGTGGTGATGTGAGAAGGAGATGGAGTGAGTATTTTGAAGGTTTGTTGAATGTGTTTGATGATAGAGTGGCAGATATAGGGTGTTTTGGTCGAGGTGGTGTGCAAAGTGAGAGGGTTAGGGAAAATGATTTGGTAAACAGAGAAGAGGTAGTAAAAGCTTTGCGGAAAATGAAGGCGGCAAGGCAGCAGGTTTGGATGGTATTGCAGTAGAATTTATTAAAAAAGGGTGTGACTGTATTATTGACTGGTTGGTAAGGTTATTTAATGTATGTATGACTCATGGTGAGGTGCCTGAGGATTGGCGGAATGCGTGCATAGTGCCATTGTACAAAGGCAAAGGGGATAAGAGTGAGTGCTCAAATTTCAGAGGTATAAGTTTGTTGAGTATTCCTGGTAAATTATATGAGAGGGTATTGATTGAGAGGGTGAAGGCATGTACAGAGCATCAGATTGGGGAAGAGCAGTGTGGTTTCAGAAGTGGTAGAGGATGTGTGGATCGGGTGTTTGCTTTGAAGAATGTATGTGAGAAATACTTAGAAAAGCAAATGGATTTGTATATAGCATTTATGGATCTGGAGAAGGCATATGATAGAGTTGACAGAGATGCTCTGTGGAATGTACTAAGAATATATGGTGTGGGAGGCAAGTTAACTGTTAGAAGCAGTGAAAAGTTTTTATCGAGGATTTAAGGCATGTGTACGTGTAGGAAGAGAGGAAAGTGATTGGTTCTCAGCGAATGTAGGTTTGCGGCAGGGGTGTATGATGTCTCCATGGTTGTTTAATTTGTTTATGGATGGGGTTGTTAGGGAGGTGAATGCAAGAGTTTTGGAAAGAGGGGCAAGTATGAAGTCTGTTGTGGATGAGAGAGCTTAGGAAGTGAGTCAGTTGTTGTTCGGTGATGATACATCGCTGGTGGCTGATTCATGTGAGAAACTGCAGAAGCTGGTGACTGAGTTTGGTAAAGTGTGTGAAAGAAGAAAGTTAAGAGTAAATGTGAATAGGAGCAAGGTTATTAGGTACAGTAGGGTTGAGGGTCAAGTCAATTGGGAGGTGAGTTTGAATGGAGAAAAACTGGAGGAAGTAAAGTGTTTTAGAAATCTGGGAGTGGATCTGGCAGCGGATGGAACCATGGAAGCGGAAGTGAATCATAGGGTGGGGGAGGGGGCAAAAATCCTGGGAGCTTTGAAGAATGTGTGGAAGTCGAGAACATTATCTTGGAAAGCAAAAATGGGTATGTTTGAAGGAATAGTGGTTCCAACAATGTTGTATGGTTGCGAGGCGTGGGCTATGGATAGAGTTGTGAGCAAGAGGGTGGATGTGCTGGAATTGAGATGTTTGATGACAATATGTGGTGTGAGGTGGTTTGATCGAGTAAGTAATGTAAGGGCGAGAGAGATATGTGAAAATAAAAGGAGCCTCGTTGAGAGAGCAGAAGAGGGTGTTTTGAAATGGTTTGGGCACATGGAGAGAATGAGTGAGGAAAGATTGACTAAGAGGATATATGTGTCGGAGGTGGAGGGAGCGAGGAGAAGTGGGAGACCAAATTGGAGGTGGAAAGATGGAGTGAAAAAGATTTTGAGTGATCGGGGCCTGAACATGCAGGAGGGTGAAAGGCGTGCAAGGAATAGAGTGAATTGGATCGATGTGGTATACCGGGGTCGACGTGCTGTAAATGGATTGAATCAGGGCATGTGAAGCGTCTGGGGTAAACCATGGAAAGTTGTGTGAGGCCTGGATGTGGAAAGGGAGCTGTGGTTTCGGTGCCTTATTACATGACAGCTAGAGACTGAGTGTGAACGAATGGGGCCTTTGTTGTCTTTTCCTAGCGCTACCTCGCTCACATGAGGGGGGAGGGGGATGTTATTCCATATGTGGCGAGGTGGCGATGGGAATAGATAAAGGCAGACAGTATGAATTATATACATGTGTATATATGTATATGTCTGTGTGTGTATATATATATGTGTACATTGAGATGTATAGGTATGTATATTTGCGTGTGTGGACGTGTATGTATATACATGTGTATGGGGGTGGGTTCGGCCATTTCTTTCGTCTGTTTCCTTGCGCTACCTCGCAAATGTGGGAAACAGCGACAAAACAAAATAAATAAATAAATAAATAGTTATATATACCTCGGTGTAAGACTGTCTTGAGACATTCTGATGATTTTTTCATACCACACAACCTTCTCACATCTTCATACTGAGTATTCTCTTAATCCTACTCGTGTGCTGTACAGACTATCTAACTCTTCTGTTGTTACCTTGTGTTTCTCTCCACTTTCAGTTCTTCACTTGAGAAATTTTATGATCTGACCTCCCTTCCCTAGTACCAAGCATCCTTTTTCTCCATACATCATCGAACTGGCCATCCATTATACCCTGTTCCACCTTTTATCCAACATCACAGCATTATCTAACATCACAGCCTCATCCAGCATCACAGTATTATCTAACATCAGAGTATTATCTGACATCACAGCATTATCTAACATCACAGCATTATCTAACACCACAGCATTATCCAACATCAGAGTATTATCTAACATCACAGCATTATCTAACATCACAGTATTATCTAACATCACAGTAATATCTAACATCACAGTATCATCTAACATCACAGTGTTATCAAACATCACAGTATTATCTAACATCACAGTGTTATCAAACATCACAGTATTATCTAACATCATTGTATTATCTAACATCACAGTATAATCTAACATCACAGTATTATCTAACATCACAGTGTTATCAAACATCACAGTATTATCTAACATCACAGTGTTATCAAACATCACAGTATTATCCAACATCACAGTATTATCTAACATCACAGTGTTATCTAACATCACAGTGTTATCAAACATCACAGTATTATCTAACATCACAGTGTTATCAAACATCACAGTATTATCTAACATCACAGTATTATCTAACATCACAGTGTTATCTAACATCACAGTGTTATCAAACATCACAGTATAATCTAACATCACAGTGTTATCAAACATCACAGTGTTATCTGTAAGTAACTGGTTCCGTAACGTTCACTTTGTTTCTCCACACTCTCTGTCGTCACACGTCTTACCCCAAGGATGTGTGACACATCACAAAGTTGAGCGCGCTCCTACATCAACATCAAACCCTCACCTGTAGCAACGCGCTCTCACATGATGACACTCTTGAATCTCTCACCAACATTCATCAGCCTTCAATTTACGCCATGTATAGTCACAAGTTTCCTTTGTGGTTTCCTGTTCCTTCATCAAACGTTTTCTTAACATCCATATCTGCTGCTACATTTCTGTCTGACGTTCTCCTGTGTATGTCCGAATACACACAACCTGATGTCCACATCATCATCCGTCCCAGACCTACAATGTTCCCAGCAACGGCGGTTTTATTAGTCTTGTCACCACCATCATTCACTGTCGCACCTGCCATGAAAACATGCCAGCTACGCTACGCATGTCGTCCCTGCTCCTCTTACCTTTCCACTGCTCAACATTCTTGTTTTCTTTAAGTGGTCATCGTGGCAGGGGTAAAAGCATGCCCCAGTCAAGGCCATCTTGGAGGGAAGGTCAAATATTTACCGTAACAGGAAGGAAGGAGGTATGATGCCTGGCTGGTGGCTCTCGTCCAATCATCAGACTCATCGTTACTCTCCCGGACTTTCATCCATACTCATTTCTAAGGGAGTTTCATCTTCTCTCCTCACCATTTCCCCCACCATTTTCATCTATTATCCCAGTTTTCCATTCCTCATAATCTTAATTGTTCTTATTTCCGAACTTTGTAATGTCTTTCGCATACACTTCTTCCTCTCTTCCCACCACACCAGTAGACGTTCCCCATCATCACCTCCCAACACTTCTGTAAGACATTCTCCCTCTCTCTCCTTAATGATTTGATCCTTTATTAATAACATTCTCCAAAATTTGTCTTCTGCACCCTCACTCCTGAATCCTTACCCCTTATAAACCTCTTTCCAGATTATTTCATTCTCTTGAATTTTGATTCACTGTTCTTCATAAATCTTCATTTTGTTTTCAATTTACTGATGATTACCAAGATTTAAAATCTTTTTATCATGAAAATAGAAATGTCTTGCACTTTTTAATCTCCATTCATTATTCTTTTTAACATATCTAATTTCATATCTATCAGCTCATTTGAATTTTACTAGTAACTAACATGTCATCCATTGTCTAATGTCAAGTAGAAGTGAAAACTTTTTTGCCGTATTTAAGGATTCTTCTTTCACCAATAATTCTCGAGTACGGCTTATGTTTATTCATTTCATAGTTATTAATTTTCTGTTTTTGATGTGCAGACATTTTTAACACGTCTATATCATCCTTCTCCTTTGTCTCAATCACATGTGGGTTGCTGGCACGAAACCCCCATCCCACACACTCTTTTCTTCATACAAAACACTTGACAACACTTAACTAACACACATCTTTATTTTCTTTGTTTATTTTCTCTTACTTTCCAAATTCAAGGCAGTACAACAACCGCTACAGAAGTCTCCGGCGCCGATTCGGTGCGGCGGTGCCACTGGTCGGGAGGTGTTAGGTAGATCTCTGGGTTCGCTTGACCGCCAACATGCAACTGGAATCCATCCCACTTCCTCAGCTCCTACTTCTGGCTCTTGTTCTATTTGTCTCTGCATCATTCGTGGTCTTCAGTCTAACCTTCTCTGTTGAACGCGATCTGATGACTTCTTCCTCTGATCTGCCACTTCGCTCTCAAATCCAAGTGTCCAAAACTGCTTCTTCTCTACGTACACCATCGTTTCCTCTACACGGGTGATTTGTGCCAACTCTTTCAGTACAAAAGATCCTATTCCTCGTCTCATTGATCTTGTCTCTTAACTCTGAGTCTAACTTCTCTCACCTTACTTCTGTGTTTCGCTTACCTCTCCTCTCTTCTTCCCGATCTCCCAACTATGTACAACTCTTTGGCTATATGAATCCTTGCCTCGAAGCTCTGCTCTCGTCCCTTCCACACTCTGAGATCCTCGCTGCTGGGGATTTCAATGAACATCACAAGGATTAATTAGGTTCTAGCCAAGACAATCCTGGTGGAGACGAAGCCTTTTGCTTTTAATTTCCTTAATGAGGCGGTACAATTAATGAAACACCTTACTCGAGTTCCCGACCTTCACGAGAACTAATCTTATCTTCGAACCTTCCCACTACAATTACTCCATTTCTGCTCCATTACGTTTCGTCTGACCACAATCTTATTTCTGTCTCGTCGCGCCCTTCGTCTATCATCCCCTCCAAACGCCAACTTGAGCACTATGTTTATCCCTGAGCAGCTTCTTTGTAAACTTTCCCTTGGACGTTACTGCAGCTCTGATCAGGTTACCTTATGTTGTTTTCTTCCAAGTCGTAGTTCGATCGCTGCTGCTCTGTTGCCTGTCGCATCAGGGACGGAGCGTACCGGACCGTGAAACTTTTCCCTTACCCAGGAACTTACTCTGTTTTCACCTCTGCTCGGAATCATTGTAAAACAGTTCTTCGAAGAGCCAAGATGACTGTCATATAAAGAAAATGTTCTGAATTGAATTCCTCTTCTGTCAAATCTTTTTGATCCTTACGAAAGATATCTTCGTTTGCGTCCTTATGTAACTCAACTTTTCCTCCCCTTTTCCTACCTGATCAATTTATTGTTCATTCCCAAACTGATAAAGCCGCTCATTGTGGCACCTTGTTTTACTCTAACTTAAATCTGGATAATTCAGATTCTAGGCTTCCACCACCATCTCCTCCGTCTGAGCCTATGCCATCTCCCATATTCTTCTCACACACGGAATTACAAAAATTCTTCCAGATTCAGGTGAACAAGGCGTATGGCTCAGATGGCATACCTCCTCCTCGTGTTCTGAGTGAGTGTTTCTCTGAGCCAGCACCAATGCTTTCTCGTCTGTTTAGCCTCTGTCGAAAAACCCAGATTATTCCTTCCCCTGAGAAGTACGCCTTGCTGCAACCCATCCCTAAAAAAGAAGACTTCTCTATCCTATCCAAATATCGCCCTATTGCTCTCACTTCTGCTGTCACTAAAGTCTTTAAAATTCTTCTCAATCTTCACTTTCTCAGGCACAGAATCCCATTCACTTCCTTCAGATCACCACAATGACTTTTGCAGTGCTAGGGCGACTTGTGATCTCCCTTCTTACGACTCACCTTTAGTCCTTCGTTCTCAGAGATTTTGATGAAACGTTTGTGGCAGCCCTCGAAAACTCTAAGGCATTTGACGGGTTATGGCATGAGTCTTTGCTATCTAAACTTCCATCTAGTTTCGCTGCTTCTTTCTGTTCTATATCGCAGTTTTCTCTCTGGCTCTTCCACTGTAGTAGCCGTCTCTGGAGCTCCTTCCCTAACTTATGCTATTAATAATGAAGTTCCTCAGGGTTCTGTACTATCACCTATTCGTGTTTTTTTTTCTCTCAGTAAATGATCGTCTCTTTTCTAGTTCTCACTCCATTCACTTTTATGCAGATGATTACTTTCCACAATACTCATATCTTCACCCTTCCTCCCTTTCGTACTCGTTCTCCCTCTCATACTGATCTCATCTCTCAGTTCTGACCCATGCAACATTCTGGATTGAGGAAGCAGTAACGACGCTAAAATGCAATTTACCATTGGTATCTAAGAATATTTTTCCCCTCTGTTCAATTTCAAAACACCACAACTCAACTTTGTCGTAATAAAAACAGGTTAGGCGTAACCATATCCAACACCCAGTCTTGGAAACTTTGTATTATTAACAACACAAAATTATCTTCCTAAAGGTTGGGGTGTTGTATAGGTGCTGAAGTTACTATATCTTGTGAGCTGCTGATCACTTCTCAAGAGTTATATTAGCTCGAGTGTGGGATATTGCTGGCACATCTAGCGACGTTCACCTTCCAGCTACATATCAACGAGAGTAACATCAACAGCCTTCCGTGTCATGATCTCTCCTGCCATCACCTGTCTTCAGTTTTCCTTTTCAGTGCTAGGCGATGTTGCTGCTCTCTCTCTCTCTCTCTCTCTCTCTCTCTCTCTCTCTCTCTCTCTCTCTCTCTCTCTCTCTCTCTCTCTCTCTCTCTCTCTCTCTTCTGCCTGTGTCTCCATCTCCAAGGTATGGACCTAAATCGCTCGTTTGGACGATGTTTCCACAACTTCGACCAGCTAGTCGAAGACTGGCGCTCGTGATGCCTCCGTCTGTCCCCACACAGCTAAGCTGTGGACTTCTCTTCCTCATCTTATTTTTCATATTTTCACATAATGTTTCTTCCAGTGAGAGTGAAGTCTACAAACATCTGCGGAGCCCTGATCAATTCCTCCTATCTTTCCCATTAGTTTTTCTTTCGTTCGTGATGGCCTTGATTTTGACATGTTCAATGTCCATGACATGTTGGGCACAAAAAAGAAGAAAAACATTAATCAGAAACTCGTTATTTCACACATCATTTTCACTTTCTTTGTAAAACTTGTTTTCAGTCTGTCCTTACACCGTTCCACTGTAGCAAAATCAGTCTTCAACCCAGATTCCAGGTATCACTGCCGTATGTTCTTTTTCATCGGATATCTGGAGTTCGTAGGCCCCACCTGTCTTCACCTGCTTGACCGTCAACCCTCAAAATCCCTCTTCCACCTGTCAAAACTTCCACCTGTCAAGACTTCCACCTGTCAAGACTTCCACCTGTCAAGACTTCCACCTGTCAAGACTTCCACCTGTCAAGACTTCCACCTGTCTAGACTTCCACCTGTCAAGACTTCCACCTGTCAAGACTTCCACCTGTCAAGACTTCCACCTGTCAAGACTTCCGCTTGTCCATTTGCCACAAGATGCCGCCATTGCCCTTCCCCGAGGCCACATAACTTGGCTGAGATGAAATTCCTTTCTGTCACTCGTCAGATACACAGGTTCGCATGACAGAGCAGATGTACAATATAACCTGTATCTTGTAGCGTCCTGATTCACGTATCATGCTCTGTTTACCGTGCAGAGGGTGGCTTCTAGGTCATGAGGAAGACGCATCCTGAAACATGAAATATCATGCACATATTACAGGGAAAAACTAAATAAACAAACGGATTATGGAAGTGTTCCCTGGATCATGGCGTCTCCGAGCGACCTTGTGTGAGTGGCAGGTTTGATGTTGTTCTATCCAGCATCAACGAAACATCGAGGTTCAGCGTTCCTCGATCTTCTCCTCAAATGGCCGACTCACGAGACTTGCTGCTGTTATCATCACTACATAACCCCAGGACTCCTTTCACTTAATGGGATTCTGCAGCTTCAAGGCTGCTCTACCTTCAGTAGCAGGATAATGATGGACTCCTGCGAAGCGAGAAGTTTCTCGACGAGAATGTAATACATTTCTTCAACATCTACATCTCATCGTAAGTACTCGTTGGTAGGCCAGTACTCTCTCTCTCTCTCTCTCTCTCTCTCTCTCTCTCTCTCTCTCTCTCTCTCTCTCTCTCTCTCTCTCTCTCTCTCTCTCTCTCTCTCTCTCTCTCTCTCTCTCTCTCTCTCCTTTTCCTCCCTATTCCAGTATAACAACACAGCGTCTCTGCTCCACTCATAGTGGATCTAAAGTACCACACTGAGAAGCTTCGGTAGAGAAGGCTCCAACGTGGTTGATGATTGGTTGTCCGCGTGATAACCAGTCTCTCTCCTCTATATATACCACTATAGCGTCAGCGTCAGGATCATTAACGTAATTAGTGGTTCCGCCTTTGACTGCCATCAGCAAGATATCTAGGAAGTCACTGTCGGATATTGAGGCATCAACTGGTGTAATGATCAGGTAAAAGCTGCACATCTCTCTCTCTCTCTCTCTCTCTCTCTCTCTCTCTCTCTCTCTCTCTCTCTCTCTCTCTCTCTCTCTCTCTCTCTCTCTCTCTCTCTCTCTCTCTTGCTGTCAATGAAATATAAAGATCCTATCGCCAGACCTCCAGCGGTATACCCTCTATCATTCTCATTCTCTCCAAACAGTGAGTTACATCCACCTTACTCGTCCATGTCTTCATCATTTTTCTCTTTCCTTCAGTCTTACACATTTTCGTTCAGTTAAAGCCAGTTGGACAAAATCCCACGGAATGTTTCGTGCTTGGAACTGATAATATGTGATGATGTTGGACTTACCACATGAGAGTCCAGGAATATTAGAAGGTAGATTGACTGAGCTGATGTGGTCCAGCACAGATGCAGCTGGATACATATATATATATCATGTTACAGAAACACAGGACGCAAGATGTATATCTGTGGCTCAGAAACAGGCTGAAATTACTTTGCCACGTGTGGTAAAGGACAAATAACGTACATGAGAGTATAGAGATGCGTTACAGAGAACCTTATTCTGCCAACAACACACCCCAACCCACAACCATTTTTTGGGGTTGGTGGAGGAGAAGGAGTAGAAGTTTATGTCACAGTCACCAACCTGACCATCTGAGACGAGAGAATAAACAATACATAACACAAAGTGTTAAGACATTCATCAGAGTTCAGGGGAGTGAGGAGGTCTGGTCATGGATGAGGGAAGTGAGGAGGTCTGGTCACGGATGAGGGAAGTGAGGAGGTCTGGTCACGGATGAGGGAAGTGAAGAGGTCTTGTCACGGATGAGGGAAGTGAGGAGGTCTGGTCACGGATGAAGGAAGTGAGGAGGTCTGGTCATGGATGAGGGAAGTGAGGAGGTCTGGTCACGGATGAGGGAAGTGAGGAGGTCTGGTCACGGATGAGGGAAGTGAAGAGGTCTTGTCACGGATGAGGGAAGTGAGGAGGTCTGGTCACGGATGAAGGAAGTGAGGAGGTCTGGTCACGGATGAGGGAAGTGAGGAGGTCTGGTCACGGATGAAGGAAGTGAGGAGGTCTGGTCACGGATGAGGGAAGTGAGGAGGTCTGGTCACGGATTAGGGAAGTGAGGAGGTCTGGTCACGGATGAGGGAAGTGAGGAGGTCTGGTTACGGACGAGGGAAGTGAGGAGGTCTGGTCACGGATGAGGGAAGTGAGGAGGTCTGGTCACGGATGAGGGAAGTGAGGAGGTCTGGTCACGGATGAGGGAAGTGAGGAGGTCTGGTCACGGATGAGGGAAGTGAAGAGGTCTGGTCACGGATGAGGGAAGTGAGGAGGTCTGGTCACGGATGAGGGAAGTGAAGAGGTCTGGTCACGGATGAGGGAAGTGAGGAGGTCTGGTCACGGATTAGGGAAGTGAGGAGGTCTGGTCACGGATGAAGGAAGTGAGGAGGTCTGGTCACGGATGAGGGAAGTGAGGAGGTCTGGTCACGGATGAGGGAAGTGAGGAGGTCTGGTCACGGATGAGGGAAGTGAGGAGGTCTGGTCACGGATGAGGGAAGTGAGGAGGTCTGGTCATGGATGAGGGAAGTGAGGAGGTGTGGTCACGGATGAGGGAAGTGAGGAGGTCTGGTCATGGATGAGGGAAGTGAGGAGGTCTGGTCACGGATGAGGGAAGTGAGGAGGTGTGGTCACGGATGAGGGAAGTGAGGAGGTCTGGTCATGGATGAGGGAAGTGAGGAGGTCTGGTCACGGATGAGGGAAGTGAGGAGGTCTGGTCATGGATGAGGGAAGTGAGGAGGTCTGGTCACGGATGAGGGAAGTGAGGAGGTGTGGTCACGGATGAGGGAAGTGAGGAGGTCTGGTCACGGATGAGGGAAGTGAAGAGGTCTGGTCACGGATGAGGGAAGTGAGGAGGTGTGGTCACGGATGAGGGAAGTGAGGAGGTCTGGTCATGGATGAGGGAAGTGAGGAGGTCTGGTCATGGATGAGACTTGCGGGAGGCAGGAGCCACATGCGTGAGGCGGATCACAGGCCTTAGTGGCAGTTATGATCACAGACAACTAAGGAAATGTTACCTGTACAACACGGAGAACGTAGCAACGTCATGGCTGACGGAGTGTAGCAACATCATGGCTGACGGAAGAGAATGACTGAAGAGACACGATCACTGGAGTGTTGATGAGTAGATGACCCTTTGCTGAGATGATGAAACAAGAACCGCCATTGATGTGAAAGCAACATTGCCAAATGAAGATGAATCAAAATTTTGTTGGTAGAGATTATCTACACACAATAGAAATAGGTACAATACCCATACTCCATCTATTGCTTAAAGGTTAGCTTAGGTTAGGTTAGGTTAGGTTAGGTTAGGTTAGGTTAGGTTAGGTTAGGTTAGGTTAGGTTAGGTCTAACGTATCTGTATTATGGCAGAACAGAACTGCAGTGTTTTGAAGTCAGAAATTTAGAGCAAAGAGTGAGAATGAGAAAGTTATATAGGAAGAAACTGCGTTTCGTCCACAAATGAATTTGTTCGCAGGTCCGAACTAAGAGAGAACATACATTCATACAGAGTGGTGAGGGGAAGGAAGGAAGTTGCGGTGTATAACGTGTGATCATCGACGTAAGAGTGAAAATTGTTAGAGGCTGAAAAGAGACGGTCATATGTTGGGAGAAGAAATACGTGATGGTACAGAATCAGGAAGCAAAGACCTGTGATGCTCACTGTCACATGACGTGGAGATGCCAAGCGACACCAAGATCCCTGAGAGAAGCTGACCAGAGTTGAGTCTCATAAGAAAGAAAACCACCTGTATAAGGGGCGCTGGAAAAGCCTTATTGGTGATCTGTAAGAAGAGACTGGGAGTCTGGGTGTTAGGAATGTGTAAGTAAAGTCGAGTTTCATAAGTGTCCAAGGGAGACTTTTCGAGATATGAAATGAAATGTATTTAACTTTAATGCTATTAAAAGTGTACTTTGTTTAAACCTGTACAGGCAACCTTAGGTTTAATCCTAGACTCTCTGCACATGTTAAACTTGATCTAGACAATCTTTGCTAGGAATAAGACAGAGTCACGAATACACAAAACATCAATATGTTTCAAATGAGCAAAGTATCTAGTGTTGTGGGTGACGCCATGCAGAAATTGAATGTATAAATATGTACATGTGTATATATGTATATGTCTGTATATATATATTTATATATTTTCTTTTTTCATATAATTCGCCATTTCCCGCGATAGCGAGGTAGCGTTAAGAACAGAGGACTGGGCCTTTGAGGGAATATCCTCACCTGGCCCCCTTCTCTGTTCCTTCTTTTGGAAAATTAAAAAAAAAAACGAGAGGGGAGGATTTCCAGCCCCCCCTCTCGAAACCCGAAACCATAGCATTATATATATATATTTATATATATATCATACAAACCTCCAACAGCCAGGATCGAACCCGGGACCCCTGTGCAAGAGGCAGGCATGCTAACCGCTAGGTTATGGGACTGTATAATAGGAAACAACTATTCGAAATACTAAGTACTCGAATACCCTTCGTTGTTTCCTATTATACAGTCCCATAGCCTAGCGGTTAGCATGCTTGCCTCTTGCACAGGGGTCCCGGGCTCGATCCTGGCTGTTGGAGGTTTGTATGTTCTATGAAGGTGCGCGTTCATATGCACTTTATTCGTATTCATATACCTCCGCGTTGTACAGTTAGGTTCGGTAAAACGCTATCAGCTGGCTATGTGCGTCTGTTCGGAAACAACTGGTATAGACCCCGTTGCTCACCATTGTGAGACGAAGGGTATTCGAGTACTTAGTATTTCGAATAGTTGTTTCCTATCATACAGTCCCATAGCCTAGCGGTTAGCATGCCTGCCTCTTGCACAGGGGTCCCGGGTTCGATCCTGGCATGTACATATTTATACAGTTAATTACTGCATGGCGTCACCCACAACACTAATTACTTTGCTCATTTGGAAAATAATGATGGACATATATATTGAAGATTGTTAGTGAAAGAGAAGAGAGAGGCATTTGGACGATTCTTGCTGGGAAATAATATAAATGAGTGGGAGATGTATAAAAGAAAGAGACAGGAGGTAAAGAGAAAGGTGCAAGAGGTGAAAAAGAGGGCAAATGCGAGTTGGGGTGAAAGAGTATCAATAAATTTCAGGGAGAATAAAAAGATATTTTGGAATGAGGTAAATAAAGTCCGTAAGACAAGGGAATCATTGGGAACTTCAGTGAAGGGGGCTAATGGGGAGGTGATAACAAGTAGTGGTGATGTGAGAAGGAGATGGAGTGAGTATTTTGAAGGTTTGTTGAATGTGTTTGATGATAGAGTGGCAGATATAGGGTGTTTTGGTCGAGGTGGTGTGCAAAGTGAGAGGGTTAGGGGAAATGATTTGGCTAAACAGAGAAGAGGTAGTAAAAGCTTTGCGTAATATGAAAACCGGCAAGGCAGTGAGTTTGGATGGTATTACAGTGGTATTTATTAAAAAAAGGGGGTGACTGCATTGTTAACTGGTTGGTAAGGCTATTTAATGTATGTATGATTCATGCTGAGGTGCCTTAGGATTGGCGGAATGCTTGCATAGTGCCATTGTACAAAGGCAAAGGGGACAAAGGTGAGTGCTCAAACTACAGAGGTATAAGTTGGTTGATCATTCCTGGTAAACTATATGGGAGGGTATTGATTGAGAGGGTGAAGGCATGTACAGAGCATCAGATTGGAGAAGAGCAGTGTGGTTTCAGAAGTGTTAGAGGATGTGTGGATCAGATGTTTGCTTTGAAGAATGTATGTGATAACTACTTAGAAAAACAAATGGATTTGTATGTAGCATTTATGGATCTGGAGAAGGCATATGATGGAGTTGATAGAGATGCTGTGTGGAAGGTATTATGAATATATGGTGTGGGAGGCAAGTTGTTAGAAGCAGTGAAAAGTTTTTATCGAGGATGTAAGGCATCTGTACGTGCAGAAACAGAGGAAAGTGATTGGTCCTTAGTGAATGTAGGTTTGCGGCAGGGATGTGTGATGTCTCCATGGTTGTTTAATTTGTATATGGATTTGGTTGTTAGGGAGGTGAATGCAAGAGTTTTGGAAAGTACGCAGTCTGTTGTGGATGAGAGAGCTTCGGAAGTGAGTCAGTTGTTGTTCGCTGATGATACAGCGCTGGTGGCTGATTCATGTGAGAAACTGCAGAAGCTGGTGACTGAGAGTTTGGTAAGGTGTGTGAAAGAAGAAAGTTGAGAATAAATGTGAATAAGAGCAAGGTCATTAGGTACAGTAAGGTTGAGGGAAAAGTCAATTGGGAGGTAAGGTTGAATGGAGAAAAACTGGAGTGTTTTAGATATATGGAAGTGGATTTGGTAGCAGATGGAACCATGGAAGCGGAAGTGAATCGTAGGGTGGGGGCGGGGGCGAAAACTCTGGGAGCCTTGAAGAATGTATGGAAGCCGAGAACATTATCTCGGAAAGCAAAAATGGGTATGTTTGAAGGAAAAGTGGTTCCAACAATATTGTATGGTTGCGAGGCGTAGGCTATGAATAGAGTTTTGCGCAGGAGGGTGGATGTGTTTTGAGGACAATATGTGGTGTGAGGTGGTTTGATCGAGTAAGTAATCATAGGGTAAGAGAGATGTGTGGTAATAAAAAGAGTGTGGTTGAGTTAGTAGAAGAGCGTGTTTTGAAATGGTTTGGTCACATTGATAGAATGAGTTAGGAAAGATTGACAAAGAGGATGTGTGTGTCAGAGGTGGAAGGAACGAGAAGTGGGAGACCAAATTGGAGGTGGAAAGATGGAGTGAAAAAGATTTTGAGTGATCGGTGCCTGAACATGCAGGAGGGTGAAAGGCTTGCAAGGAATAGAGTGAATTGGAACGATGTGGTATACCGGGGTCTACGTGCTGTTAATGGATTGAACCAGGGCATGTGAAGCGTCTGGGGTAAACCATGGAAAGTTCTGTGGGGCCTGGATGTGGAAGGGGAGCTGTGGTTCCGGTGCATTATTACATGACAGCTAGAGACTGAGAGTGAACGAATGTGGCCTTTGTTGTCTTTTCCTAGCGCTACCTCGCACACATGAGGGGGGAGGGCGTTGTTATTTCATGTATGGCGAGGTGGCGATGGGAATGAATAAAGGCAGACAGTATGAATTATGTACATGTGTATATATTTATATATCTGTGTGTGTATATATATGTACACGTTGAGATGTATAGGTATGCATATTTGCGTGTGTGGACGTGTATGTATATTCATGTGTATTTGGGTGGGTTGGGCCATTCTTTCGTCTGTTTCCTTGCGCTACCTCGCTAACGCGGGAGACAGCGACAAAGCAAAATGAATAAATAAAATAAACATATATATATATATATATATATATATATATATATATATATATATATATATATATATATATATATATATATATATATATCAGACTGGGGAAGAGCAGTGTGGTTTCAGAAGTGGTAGAGGATGTATGGATCAGGAGTTTATTTTGAAAGATGTATGTGAGATATACTTAGAAAAGGAAATAGATTTGTATGTAGCATTTATGGATCTGGAGAAGGCATATGATAGAGTTGATAGATATGCTCTCTGGAAGGTATTAAGAATATATGGTGTGGGAGGCAAGTTGTTAGAAGCAGTGAAAAGTTTTATCGAGGAAAGTGACTGGTTCTCAGTGAATGTAGGTTTGCTGCAGGGGTGTGTCATGTCTCCATGGTTGTTTAATTTGTTTATGGATGGGGATTATAGAGAGGTGAGTGCAAAAGTTTTGGAAAGAGGGGAAAGTATGTAGTCTGTTTTGGAAGAGAAGTTGGGAAGTGAGTCAGTTGTTGTTCGCTCATGATACAGTACTGGTGGCTGATTCCTATTAGAGACTGCAAAAGCTGGTGACTGAGTTTGATAAAGTGTGTGAATAAGAGCAAAGTTATTAGGTACATCAGGGTTGAGGGAAAAGTCAATTGTGAGGTAAGTTTAAATGGAGAAAAACTGGAGGAAGTGAAGTGTTTTAGATATCTGGGAGTGGAGGAGGGGGTTGTTATTCCATGTGTGGCGGGGTGGCGATGGGAACAAATAAAGGCAGACAGTATGAATTATGTACATGTGTATATATGTATATGTCTGTGTGTGTATATATATGTGTACATTGAGATGTATAGGTATGTATATTTGCGTGTGTGGACGTGTATGTATATACATGTGTATGTGGACGGGTTCGGCCATTCTTTCGTCTGTTTCCTTGCGCTACCTCGCTAACGCGGGAGACAGCGACAAAGCAAAATGAATAAACATATAGATATATATGAGAGGCGGAGCTAAGACGTCGTTGGTACACAAGTGTTTGTGCTGGTTATCAGCTCCGGTACCATTCCTACCTTTACATTTTACCTCCGCTAAAAGTATCCAGTTTAGACAGACCTTATCTGATATTCATGTTACAATTCTCTGTTTTCAATAGGGTAAGATTCACTGATATTTGTCTTGATCAAAGAGTTACAGGATAAAAGTGAATTATCATTACTTAATGCAGCCGTCATAGGTTGTATCACGAAGAACAATACATTTGAATCTTGTCCCGTTCTTACAGTACATCTATGTTGCTTATGTCTAAAGATATCTAGAAAAGAGAAGAATTTCAGGAGGGGAATGTTAGTCGTGCCTGATGTCCAGACTGGCAAATGACAGTGTGGGGTAACATCTGTCAGTACGAGACGAGAGGCTGTGCTGGCAGGAGATGGCATGTGAGTTGACTAATCTGAATTAATTCCCTAAAAATAATTAGCAGTTGATCATAGCCAGATCTGGAGTAGTGATGACACTAGTGAAGGATTCCACAGGATACTACAGGAAGGTCATCGAGCCTCTTACAAGATCGTTCAGGATAACTGATGATAACAGCCCATAGTGATTGGCACGTGAAGGGAGTGAATAGCAAAACTGCGAGATAGAATGATGAGGGGAATGGGTAATAGAGGGTAATGGAGGTCATTAATTGATAGCGTCTGGTAATGTGAGATAAGAGACAATGGTAGAGACATACAGGTATAGCATAGTTGAGTAACATAATGATTATTACATCAAAGTGCTGGAGTTTAGAGATGAATACTGGAAGGTCAGAGAGAATACCTTAATGTAGTCAGTGATGACCGAGATGCCAGAAGGATGACAAGTGGACTGGAATGTATCAGGAACAGTGGAGTGTATTAGAGGTGCAGGAGGTAATGGGTGGTAGTGGAAGGCTGTAGAATGTAGATGGTGGCTGTGGAAGGCTATAGAATATGGTGGATGGTGGTGGAAGGCTGTAGAATGTAGATGATGGCTGTGGAAGGCTGTAGAATATGGTGGATGGTGGTGGAAGGCTGTAGAATGTAGATGATGGCTGTGGAAGGCTGTAGAATATGGTGGATGGTGGTGGAAGGCTTTAGAATATGGTGGTGGAAGAATATAGAATATGGTGGTGGAAGGCTGTAGAAGCTAGCTTGCAATAGTGGAAGGTTATAGAAGGTAATGGATAGAAGTGGAAAGCTGTAAATTGTAGTGGAAAGACCTCAGAATATTGTACATTGTAGTGGAGAAATATACGTAGGTTAGGGAATTGAACGACAGCAGAGAGAAGTAGAGCAGGTTATGGGTGGGCTGGATAGTGGAGTGGATATCTGTTGTATGCCTTAATCTATGATGTTAACAGACGGTCCTTTCAACGCATCATAACGTGCTGAAGAACATGACTACATGGGTTGTATCCGGCTGACCAAGTCCAGCACTCGTACGCAGCTTAGGTGCTCGTGGTCCAGGACGACGACAAATGTGTAAATGTCAACTGCCTTCCCTCAACGATCAGTAGCCCAGTTTGAACTGTCCCTCCCACTTGCTGTGACCTCTCCTCGGACAGAGGCAGGCTTGAATGAAGACTCTCTTCTTGATATACATAAATTTCCTCTAATATCATATGTATCCCTCAAGAGCTCCAGAAACTTTTCTACGACATAAAACCAAAAAAATTAACATTCATCCAAAACTGTTCGTGACTTCATTTAAAGTTTTTGTTGGGATTATGAAAAGTTGTGTCCCTGCAGTTTTAGTTCTGTAACTCGTTGGAAAATCATTTTTTTTTCTTGAGAACTCGTACTGCAGCTGCCTGTGAGCTGATGCTTCCAGAAGCATTTTCTGTGTAGCAAGGAAAAGAAATGTAATATTTTTGATGGAAGAAAATTTATAATCGCTTAATTCATATACGTAACTTATTTGTATAAGGCTATTCTACTGTTGTAAAATATACAATGGCCTAAAAGCCCCAAGAGTGAACAATAGTGAACGGCAGAACTCGATGCTGTTATGTTCATTTGTGCCGCTCGCCGTCACACAAGAGGATTGAACACAATAGCAGGACGAAGGCCCGAGAGGATAGGTACTTCACGCTACACTTGTACGGGTTGAATTAAGACATGAAATGTGAGATTAACAACAAAATTCAGGATATTGTTCATATACGATTTAGTCTGTTAACAGGAAAGTGGTATCATTGTACGAGGTCATCAGAAGATTGTATGTAAAGATCACATATAAAGAGATACCATACACACATCATTGAGGAGAAATAGGACTATATATATATATATATATATATATATATATATATATATATATATATATACATATATATATATATATATATATATATATATATATATATATATATATATATATATATATATATATATATATATATATATATATATATGTATATATATATATATATATATATATATATATATATATATATATATATATATATAATATATATATATATATATATATATATATATATATATATATATATATTGGGAGATGTATAAAAGAAAGAGACAGGAGGTCAAGAGAAAGGTGCAAGAGGTGAAAAAGAGGGCAAATGAGAGTCGGGGTGAGAGAGTATCATTAAATCTTAGGGAGAATAAAAAGATGTTCTGGAAGGAGGTAAATAAAATGCGTAAGACAAGGGAGCAAATGGGAGCTTCAGTGAAGGGCGCAAATGGGGAGGTGATAACAAGTAGTGGTGATGTGAGAAGGAGATGGAGTGAGTATTTTGAAGGTTTGTTGAATGTGTTTGATGATAGAGTGGCAGATATAGGGTGTTTTGGTCGAGGTGGTGTGCAAAGTGAGAGGGTTAGGGAAAATGATTTGGTAAACAGAGAAGAGGTAGTAAAAGCTTTGCGGAAGATGAAAGCCGGCAAGGCAGCAGGTTTGGATGGTATTGCAGTGGAATTTATTAAAAAAGGGGGTGACTGTATCATTGACTGGTTGGTAAGGTTATTTAATGTATGTATGACTCATGGTGAGGTGCCTGAGGATTGGCGGAATGCGTGCATAGTGCCATTGTACAAAGGCAAAGGGGATAAGAGTGAGTGCTCAAATTACAGAGGTATAAGTTTGTTGAGTATTCCTGGTAAATTATATGGGAGGGTATTGATTGAGAGGGTGAAGGCATTTACAGAGCATCAGATTGGGGAAGAGCAGTGTGGTTTCAGAAGTGGTAGAGGATGTGTGGATCAGGTGTTTGCTTTGAAGAATGTATGTGAGAAATACTTAGAAAAGCAAATGGATTTGTATGTAGCATTTATGGATCTGGAGAAGGCATATGATAGAGTTGATAGAGATTCTCTGTGGAAGGTATTAAGAATATATGGTGTGGGAGGCAAGTTGTTAGAAGCAGTGAAAAGTTTTTATCGAGGATGTAAGGCATGTGTACGTGTAAGAAGAGAGGAAAGTGATTGGTTCTCAGTGAATGTAGGTTTGCGGCAGGGGTGTGTGATGTCTCCATGGTTGTTTAATTTGTTTTTTGGATGGGGTTGTTAGGGAGGTAAATGCAAGAGTTTTGGAAAGAGGGGCAAGTATGAAGTCTGTTGGGGATGAGAGAGCTTGGGAAGTGAGTCAGTTGTTGTTCGCTGATGATAGAGCGCTGGTGGTTGATTCATGTGAGAAACTGCAGAAACACCTGATCCATACATCGTCTACCACTTCTGAAACCACACTGCTCTTCCCCAATCTGATGCTCTGTAAATGCCTTCACCCTCTCAATCAATACCCTCCCATATAATTTACCAGGAATACTCAACAAACTTATACCTCTGTAATTTGAGCACTCACTCTTATCCCCTTTGCCTTTGTACAATGGCACTATGCACGCATTCCGCCAATCCTCAGGCACCTCACCATGAGTCATACATACATTAAATAACCTTACCAACCAGTCAATAATACAGTCACGAAGCTCAAGGGTAAAGGGGAAGAGTGGTTTGGGAATGTCTTGGGAGTAAAGTCAGGGGTTAGTGAGAGGACAAGAGCAAGGGAACGAGTAGCAGTACTCCTGAAACAGGAGTTGTGGGAGTATGTGATAGAATGTAAGAAAGTACATTCTCGATTGATATGGGTAAAACTGAAAGTTGATGGAGAGAGATGGTTGATTATTGGTGCATATGCACCTGGGCATGAGAAGAAAGATCATGAGAGGCAAGTGTTTTGGAAGCAGCTGAATGAGTGTGTTAGTGGTTATAGTGATGGGTGATTTGAATGCAATGGTGAGTAAAGTGGCAGTTGAGGGAATAATTGGTATACATGGGGTGTTCAGTGTTGTAAATGGAAATGGTGAAGAGCTTGTAGATTTATGTGCTGAAAAAGGACTGGTGATTGGGAATACCTGGTTTAAAAAGCGAGATATACATAAGTATACGTATGTAAGTAGGAGAGATGGCCAGAGAGCGTTATTGGATTACGTGTTAATTGACAGGCGCGCAAAAGAGACACTTTTGGATGCTAATGTGCTGAGAGGTGCAACTGGAGGGATGTCCGATCATTATCTTCTGGAGGCTAAGGTGAAGATTTGTATGGGTTTTCAGAAAAGAAGAGTGAATGTTGGGGTGAAGAGGGTGGTGAGAGTAAGTGAGCTTGGGAAGGAGACTTGTGTGAGGAAGTACCAGGAGAGACTGAGTACAGAGTGGAAAAAGGTGAGAACAATGGAAGTAAGGGGAGTGGGGGAGGAATGGGATGTATTTAGGGAATCAGTGATGGATTGCGCAAAAGATGCTTGTGGCATGAGAAGAGTGGGAGGTGGGTTGATTAGAAAGGGTAGTGAGTGGTGGGATGAAGAAGTAAGATTATTAGTGAAAGAGAAGAGAGAGGCATTTGGACGATTTTTGCTGGGAGAAAATGCAATTGAGTGGGAGATGTATGAAAGAAAGAGACAGGAGGTCAAGAGAAAGGTGCAAGAAGTGAAAAAAAGGGCAAACGAGAGTTGGGGTGAGAGAGTATCATTAGATTTTAGGGAGAATAAAAAGATGTTCTGGAAGGAGGTAAATAAAGTGCGCAAGACAAGGGAGCAAATGGGAACTTCAGTGAAGGGCGCAAATGGGGAGGTGATAACAAGTAGTGGTGATGTGAGAAGGAGATGGAGTGAGTATTTTGAAGGTTTGTTGAATGTGTTTGATGATAGAGTGGCAGATATAGGGTGTTTTGGTCGAGGTGGTGTGCAAAGTGAGAGGGTTAGGGAAGATGATTTGGTAAACAGAGAAGAGGTAGTAAAAGCTTTGCGGAAGATGAAAGCCGGCAAGGCAGCAGGTTTGGATGGTATTGCAGTGGAATTCATTAAAAAAAGGGGGATATAAATATATATATATATATATATATATATATATATATATATATATATATATATATATATATATATATATATATATATATATATATATATATATATATTTTTTTTTTTTTTTTTTTTATACTTTGTCGCTGTCTCCCGCGTTTGCGAGGTAGCGCAAGGAAACAGACGAAAGAAATGGCCCCCCCCCCCCATACACATGTACATATACAAGTCCACACACGCAAATATACATACCTACACAGCTTTCCATGGTTTACCCCAGACGTTTCACATGCCTTGCTTCAATCCACTGACAGCACGTCAACCCCTGTATACCACATGACTCCAATTCACTCTATTTCTTGCCCTCCTTTCACCCTCCTGCATGTTCAGGCCCCGATCACACAAAATCTTTTTCACTCCATCTTTCCACCTCCAATTTGGTCTCCCTCTTCTCCTCGTTCCCTCCACCTCCGACACATATATCCTCTTGGTCAATCTCTCCTCACTCATTCTCTCCATGTGCCCAAACCATTTCAAAACACCCTCTTCTGCTCTCTCAACCACGCTCTTTTTATTTCCACACATCTCTCTTACCCTTACGTTACTTACTCGATCAAACCACCTCACACCACACATTGTCCTCAAACATCTCATTTCAAGCACATCCATCCTCCTGCGCACATCTCTATCCATAGCCCACGCCTCGCAACCATACAACATTGTTGGAACCACTATTCCCTCAAACATACCCATTTTTGCTTTCCGAGATAATGTTCTCGACTTCCACACATTTTTCAAGGCTCCCAAAATTTTCGCCCCCTCCCCCACCCTATGATCCACTTCCGCTTCCATGGTTCCATCCGCTGACAGATCCACTCCCAGATATCTAAAACACTTCACTTCCTCCAGTTTTTCTCCATTCAAACTCACCTCCCAATTGACTTGACCCTCACCCCTACTGTACCTAATAACCTTGCTCTTATTCACATTTACTCTCAACTTTCTTCTTCCACACACTTTACCAAACTCAGTCACCAGCTTCTGCAGTTTCTCACATGAATCAGCCACCAGCGCTGTATCATCAGCGAACAACAACTGACTCACTTCCCAAGCTCTCTCATCCCCAACAGACTTCATACTTGCCCCTCTTTCCAGGACTCTTGCATTTACCTCCCTTACAACCCCATCCATAAACAAATTAAACAACCATGGAGACATCACACACCCCTGCCGCAAACCTACATTCACTGAGAACCAATCACTTTCCTCTCTTCCTACACGTACACATGCCTTACATCCTCGATAAAAACTTTTCACTGCTTCTAACAACTTGCCTCCCACACCATATATTCTTAATACCTTCCACAGAGCATCTCTATCAACTCTATCATATGCCTTCTCCAGATCCATAAATGCTACATACAAATCCATTTGCTTTTCTAAGTATTTCTCACATACATTCTTCAAAGCAAACACCTGATCCACACATCCTCTACCACTTCTGAAACCGCACTGTTCTTCCCCAATCTGATGCTCTGTACATGCCTTCACCCTCTCAATCAATACCCTCCCATATAATTTACCAGGAATACTCAACAAACTTATACCTCTGTAATTTGAGCACTCACTCTTATCCCCTTTGCCTTTGTACAATGGCACTATGCACGCATTCCGCCAATCCTCAGGCACCTCACCATGAGTCATACATACATTAAATAACCTTACCAACCAGTCAACAATACAGTCACCCCCTTTTTTAATAAATTCCACTGCAATACTGATTGAGAGGGTGAAGGCATGTACAGAGCATCAGATTGGGGAAGAGCAGTGTGGTTTCAGAAGTGGTAGAGAATGTGTGGATCAAGTGTTTGCTTTGCAAAGTGAGAGGTATATATATATATATATATATATATATATATATATATATATATATATATATATATATATATATATATATATATATATATATATGTTAATATATATATATATATATATGTTAATTGACAGGCGTGCGAAAGAGAGACTTTTGGATGTTAATGTGCTGAGAGGTGCAACTGGAGAGATGTCTGATCATTATCTTGTGGAGGCTAAGGTGAAGATTTGTATGGGTTTTCAGAAAAGAAGAGTGAATGTTGGGGTGAAGAGGGTGGTGAGAGTAAGTGAGCTTGGGAAGGAGACCTGTGTGAGGAAGTACCAGGAGAGACTGAGTACAGAATGGAAAAAGGTGAGAACAATGGAAGTAAGGGGAGTGGGGGAGGAATGGGATGTATTTAGGGAATCAGTGATGGATTGCGCAAAAGATGCTTGTGGCATGAGAAGAGTGGGAGGTGGGTTGATTAGAAAGGGTAGTGAGTGGTGGGATGAAGAAGTAAGAGTATTAGTGAAAGAGAAGAGAGAGGCATTTGGACGATTTTTGCAGGGAAAAAATGCTATTGAGTGGGAGATGTATAAAAGAAAGAGACAGGAGGTCAAGAGAAAGGTGCAAGAGGTGAAAATAAGGGCAAATGAGAGTTGGTTGGGGTGAGAGAGTATCATTAAATTTTAGGGAGAATAAAAAGATGTTCTGGAAGGAGGTAAATAAAGTGCGTAAGACAAGGGAGCAAATGGGAACTTCAGTGAAAGGCGCAAATGGGGAGGTGATAACAAGTAGTGGTGATGTGAGAAGGAGATGGAGTGAGTATTTTGAAGGTTTGTTGAATGTGTTTGATGATAGAGTGGCAGATATAGTGTGTTTTGGTCGAGGTGGTGTGCAAAGTGAGAGGGTTAGGGAAAATGATTTGGTAAACAGAGAAGAGGTAGTGAAAGCTTTGCGGAAGATGAAAGCCGGCAAGGCAGCAGGTTTGGATGATATTGCAGTGGAATTTATCAAAAAAGGGGGTGACTGTATTGTTGACTGGTTGGTAAGGTTATTTAATGTATGTATGACTCATGGTGAGGTGCCTGAGGATTGGCGGAATGCATGCATAGTGCCATTGTACAAAGGCAAAGGGGATAAGAGTGAGTGCTCAAATTACAGAGGTATAAGTTTGTTGAGTATTCCTGGTAAATTATATGGTAGGGTATTGATTGAGAGGGTGAAGGCATGTACAGAGCATCAGATTGGGGAAGAGCAGTGTGGTTTCAGAAGTGGTAGAGAATGTGTGGATCAAGTGTTTGCTTTGAAGAATGTATGTGAGAAATACTTAGAAAAGCAAATGGATTTGTATGTAGCATTTATGGATCTGGAGAAGGCATATGATAGAGTTGACAGAGATGCTCTGTGGAAGGTATTAAGAATATATGGTGTGGGAGGAAAGTTGTTAGAAGCAGTGAAAAGTTTTTATCGAGGATGTAAGGCATGTGTACGTGTAGGAAGAGAGGAAAGTGATTGGTTCTCAGTGAATGTAGGTTTGCGGCAGGGGTGTGTGATGTCTCCATGGTTGTTTAATTTGTATATGGATTTGGTTGTTAAGGAGGTGAATGCAAGAGTTTTGGAAAGAGGGGCAAGTACGCAGTCTGTTGTGGATGAGAGAGCTTGGGAAGTGAGTCAGCTGTTGTTCGCTGATGATACAGCGCTGGTAGCTGATTTATGTGAGAAACTGCAGAAGCTGGTGACTGAGAGTTTGGTAAAGTGTGTGAAAGAAGAAAGTTGAGAATAAATGTGAGTAAGAGCAAGGTCATTAGGTACAGTAGGGTTGAGGGAAAAGTCAATTGGGAGGTAAGGTTGAATGGAGAAAAACTGGAGTGTTTTAGATATATGGAAGTGGATTTGGTAGCAGATGGAACCATGGAAGCGGAAGTGAATCGTTGGGTGGGGGCGGGGGCGAAAACTCTGGGAGCCTTGAAGAATGTATGGAAGCCGAGAACATTATCTCGGAAAGCAAAAATGGGTATGTTTGAAGGAAAAGTGGTTCCAACAATGTTGTATGGTTGCGAGGCGTAGGCTATGAATAGAGTTTTGCGCAGGAGGGTGGATGTGTTTTGAGGACAATATGTGGTATGAGGTGGTTTGATCGAGTAAGTAATCATAGGGTAAGAGAGATGTGTGGTAATAAAAAGAGTGTGGTTGAGTTAGTAGAAGAGCGTGTTTTGAAATGGTTTGGTCACATTGATAGAATGAGTTGGGAAAGACTGACAAAGAGGATGTGTGTGTCAGAGGTGGAAGGAACGAGGAGAAGTGGGAGACCAAATTGGAGGTGGAAAGATGGAGTGAAAAAGATTTTGAGTGACCGGTGCCTGAACATGCAGGAGGGTGAAAGGCTTGCAAGGAATAGAGTGAATCGGGACGATGTGGTATACCGGGGTCTACGTGCTGTTAATGGATTGAACCAGGGCATGTGAAGCGTCTGGGGTAAATCATGGAAGTTCTGTGGGGCCTGGATGTGGAAGGGGAGCTGTGGTTTCGGTGCATTATTACATGACAGCTAGAGACTGAGAGTGAACGAATGTGGCCTTTGTTGTCTTTTCCTAGCGCTACCTCGCACACATGAGGGTGGAGGACGTTATTTCATGTATGGCGAGGTGGCGATGGAAATGAATAAAGGCAGACAGTATGAATTATGTACATGTGTATATATTTATATATCTGTGTGTGCATATATATGTACACGTTGAGATGTATAGGTATGCATATTTGCGTGTGTGGACGTGTATGTATATTCATGTGTATTTGGGTGGGTTGGGCCATTCTTTTGTCTGTTTCCTTGCGCTACCTCGCTAACGCGGGAGACAGCGACAAAGCAAAATGAATAAATAAAATAAACAAAAAAAAAAAAAATATATATATATATATATATATATATATATATATATATATATATATATATATATATATATATATATATATATATATCAGACTGGGGAAGAGCAGTGTGGTTTCAGAAGTGGTAGAGGATGTATGGATCAGGAGTTTATTTTGAAAGATGTATGTGAGAAATACTTAGAAAAGAAAATAGATTTGTATGTAGCATTTATGGATCTGGAGAAGGCATATGATAGAGTTGATAGATATGCTCTGTGGAAGGTATTAAGAATATATGGTGTGGGAGGCAAGTTGTTAGAAGCAGTGAAAAGTTTTATCGAGGATGTAAGGCATGTGCACGTGTAGGAAGAGAGGAAAGTGACTGGTTCTCAGTGAATGTAGGTTTGCGGCAGGGGTGTGTCATGTCTCCATGGTTGTTTAATTTGTTTATGGATGGGGATTATAGAGAGGTGAGTGCAAGAGTTTTGGAAAGAGGGGAAAGTATGTAGTCTGTTTTGGAAGAGAACTTGGGACGTGAGTCAGTTGTTGTTCGCTCATGATACAGTGCTGGTGGCTGATTCCTATTAGAGACTGCAAAAGCTGGTGACTGAGTTTGATAAAGTGTGTGAATAAGAGCAAAGTTATTAGGTACATCAGGGTTGAGGGAAAAGTCAATTGTGAGGTAAGTTTAAATGGAGAAAAACGGGAGGAAGTGAAGTGTTTTAGATATCTGGGAGTGGAGGAGTGGGTTGTTATTCCATGTTTGGCGGGGTGGCTATGGGAACAAATAAAGGCAGACAGTATGAATTATGTACATGTGTATATATGTATATGTCTGTGTGTGTATATATATGTGTACATTGAGATGTATAGGTATGTATATTTGTGTGTGTGGACGTGTATGTATATACATGTGTATGTGGACGGGTTCGGCCATTCTTTCGTCTGTTTCCTTGCGCTACCTCGCTAACGCGGGAGACAGCGACAAAGCAAAATGAATAAACATATATATATATATATGAGAGGCGGAGCTAAGACGTCGTTGGTACACAAGTGTCTGTGGTGGTTATGAGCTCTGGTACCATTCCTACCTTTACATTTTACCTCCGCTAAAAGTATCCAGTTTAGACAGACCTTATCTGATATTCATGTTACAATTCTCTGTTTTCAATAGGGTAAGATTCACTGATATTTGTCTTGATCAAAGAGTTACAGGATAAAAGTGAATTATCATTACTTAATGCAGCCGTCATAGGTTGTATCACGAAGAACAATACATTTGAATCTTGTCCCGTTCTTACAGTACATCTATGTTGCTCATGTCTAAAGATATCTTGAAAAAAGAAGAATTTCAGGAGGGGAATGTTAGTCGTGCCTGATGTCCAGACTGGCAAATGACAGTGTGGGGTAACATCTGTCAGTACGAGACGAGAGGCTGTGCTGGCAGGAGATGGCATGTGAGTTGACTAATCTGAATTAATTCCCTAAAAATAATTAGCAGTTGATCATAGCCAGATCTGGAGTAGTGATGACACTAGTGAAGGATTCCACAGGATACTACAGGAAGGTAACCGAGCCTCTTACATGGTCGTTCAGGATAACTGATGATAACAGCCCATAGTGATTGGCACGTGAAGGGAGTGAATAGCAAAACTGCGAGATAGAATGATGAGGGGAATGGGTAATAGAGGGTAATGGAGGTCATTAATTGATAGCGTCTGGCAATGTGAGATAAGAGACAATGGTAGAAACATACTGGTGTAGCATAGTTGAGTAACATAATGATTATTACATCAAAGTGCTGGAGTTTAAAGATGAATACTGGAAGGTCAGAGAGAATACCTTAATGTAGTCAGTGATGACCGAGATGCCAGAAGGATGACAGAGGTACTGGAATGTATCAGGAACAGTGGAGTGTATTAGAGGTGCAGGAGGTAATGGGTGGTAGTGGAAGGCTGTAGAATGTAGATGATGGCTGTGGAAGGCTGTAGAATATGGTGGATGGTGGTGGAAGGCTGTAGAATGTAGATGATGGCTGTGGAAGGCTGTAGAATATGGTGGATGGTGGTGGAAGGCTGTAGAATGTAGATGATGGCTGTGGAAGGCTGTAGAATATGGTGGATGGTGGTGGAAGGCTGTAGAATGTAGATGATGGCTGTGGAAGGCTGTAGAATATGGTGGATGGTGGTGGAAGGCTGTAGAATGTAGATGATGGCTGTGGAAGGCTGTAGAATATGGTGGATGGTGGTGGAAGGCTGTAGAATGTAGATGATGGCTGTGGAAGGCTGTAGAATATGGTGGATGGTGGTGGAAGGCTGTAGAATGTAGATGATGGCTGTGGAAGGCTGTAGAATATGGTGGATGGTGGTGGAAGGCTGTAGAATGTAGATGATGGCTGTGGAAGGCTGTAGAATATGGTGGATGGTGGTGGAAGGCTGTAGAATGTAGATGATGGCTGTGGAAGGCTGTAGAATATGGTGGATGGTGGTGGAAGGCTGTAGAATGTAGATGATGGCTGTGGAAGGCTGTAGAATATGGTGGATGGTGGTGGAAGGCTGTAGAATGTAGATGATGGCTGTGGAAGGCTGTAGAATATGGTGGATGGTGGTGGAAGGCTGTAGAATGTAGATGATGGCTGTGGAAGGCTGTAGAATATGGTGGATGGTGGTGGAAGGCTTTAGAATATGGTGGTGGAAGAATATAGAATATGGTGGTGGAAGGCTGTAGAAGCTAGCTTGCAATAGTGGAAGGTTATAGAAGGTAATGGATAGATGTGGAAAGCTGTAAATTGTAGTGGAAAGACCTCAGAATATTGTACATTGTAGTGGAGAAATATACGTAGGTTAGGGAATTGAACGACAGCAGAGAGAAGTAGAGCAGGTTATGGGTGGGCTGGATAGTGGAGTGGATATCTGTTGTATGCCTTAATCTATGATGTTAACAGACGGTCCTATCAACGCATCATAACGTGCTGAAGAACATGACTACATGGGTTGTATCCGGCTGACCAAGTCCAGCACTCGTACGCAGCTTAGGTGCTCGTGGTCCAGGACGACGACAAATGTGTAACTGTCAACTGCCTTCCCTCAACCATCAGTAGCCCAGTTCGAACTGTCCGTCCCACTTGCTGTGACCTCTCCTCGGACAGAGGCAGCCTTGAATGAAGACTCTGTTCTTGATATACATAAATTTCCTCTAATATCATATGTATCCCTCAAGAGCTCCAGAAACTTTTCTACGACATAAAACCAAAAAAATTAACATTCATCCAAAACTGTTCGTGACTTCATTTAAAGTTTTTGTTGGGATTATGAAAAGTTGTGTCCCTCCAGTTTTAGTTCTGTAACTCGTGGGAAAATCATTTTTTTTTCTTGAGAACTCGTACTGCAGCTGCCTGTGAGCTGATGCTTCCAGAAGCATTTTCTGTGTAGCAAGGAAAAGAAATGTAATATTTTTGATGTAAGAAAATTTATAATCGCTTAATTCATATACGTAACTTATTTGTATAAGGCTATTCTACTGTTGTAAAGTATACAATGGCCTAAAAGCCCCAAGAGTGAACAATAGTGAACGGCAGAACTCGATGCTGTTATGTTCATTTGTGCCGCTCGTCGTCACACGAGAGTATTGAACACAATAGCAGGACGAAGGCCCGAGAGGATAGGTACTTCACGCTACACTTGTACGGGTTGAATTAAGACATGAAATGTGAGATTAACAACAAAATTCAGGATATTGTTCATATACGATTTAGTCTGTTAACAGGAAAGTGGTATCATTGTACGAGGTCATCAGAAGATTGTATGTAAAGATCACATATGAAGAGAAACCACACACACATCATTGAGGAGAAATAGGAATATATATATATATATATATATATATATATATATATATATATATATATATATATATATATATATATATATATTTTTTTTTTTTTTTTTTTTTTTTTTATACTTTGTCGCTGTCTCCCGCGTTTGCGAGGTAGCGGAAGGAAACAGACGAAAGAAATGGCCCAACCCCCCCATACACATGTACATACACACGTCCACACACACAAATATACATACCTACACAGCATTCCATGGTTTACCCCGGACGCTTCACATGCCCTGATTCAATCCACTGACAGCACGTCAGCCCCTGTATACCACATCGCTCCAATTCACTCTATTCCTTGCCCTCCTTTCACCCTCCTGCATGTTCAGGCCCCGATCACACAAAATCTTTTTCACTCCATCTTTCCACCTCCAATTTGGTCTCCCTCTTCTCCTCGTTCCCTCCACCTCCGACACATATATCCTCTTGGTCAATCTTTCCTCACTCATTCTCTCCATGTGCCCAAACCATTTTAAAACACCCTCTTCTGCTCTCTCAACCACGCTCTTTTTATTTCCACACATCTCTCTTACCCTTACGTTACTTACTCGATCAAACCACCTCACACCACACATTGTCCTCAAACATCTCATTTCCAGCACATCCATCCTCCTGCGCACAACTCTATCCATAGCCCACGCCTCGCAACCATACAACATTGTTGGAACTACTATTCCTTCAAACATACCCATTTTTGCTTTCCGGGATAATGTTCTCGACTTCCACACATTTTTCAAGGCTCCCAAAATTTTCGCCCCCTCCCCCACCCTATGATCCACTTCCGCTTCCATGGTTCCATCCGCTGCCAGATCCACTCCCAGATATCTAAAACACTTCACTTCCTCCAGTTTTTCACCATTCAAACTCACCTCCCAATTGACTTGACCCTCAACCCTACTGTACCTAATAACCTTGCTCTTATTCACATTTACTCTTAACTTTCTTCTTCCACACACTTTACCAAACTCCGTCACCAGCTTCTGCAGTTTCTCACATGAATCCGCCACCAGCGCTGTATCATCAGCGAACAACAACTGACTCACTTCCCAAGCTCTCTCATCCCCAACAGACTTCATACTTGCCCCTCTTTCCAAGACTCTTGCATTTACCTCCCTAACAACCCCATCCATAAACAAATTAAACAACCATGGAGACATCACACACCCCTGCCGCAAACCTACATTCACTGAGAACCAATCACTTTCCTCTCTTCCTACACGTACACATGCCTTACATCCTCGATAAAAACTTTTCACTGCTTCTAACAACTTGCCTCCCACACCATATATTCTTAATACCTTCCACAGAGCATCTCTATCAACTCTATCATATGCCTTCTCCAGATCCATAAATGCTACATACAAATCCATTTGCTTTTCTAAGTATTTCTCACATACATTCTTCAAAGCAAACACCTGATCCACACATCCTCTACCACTTCTGAAACCACACTGCTCTTCCCCAATCTGATGCTCTGTACATGCCTTCACCCTTTCAATCAATACCCTCCCATATAATTTACCAGGAATACTCAACAAACTTATACCTCTGTAATTTGAGCACTCACTCTTATCCCCTTTGCCTTTGTACAATGGCACTATGCACGCATTCCGCCAATCCTCAGGCACCTCACCATGAGTCATACATACATTAAATAACCTTACCAACCAGTCAACAATACAGTCACCCCCTTTTTTAATAAATTCCACTGCAATACCATCCAAACCTGCTGCCTTGCCGGCTTTCATCTTCCGCAAAGCTTTTACTACCTCTTCTCTGTTTACCAAATCATTTTCCCTAACCCTCTCACTTTGCACACCACCTCGACCCAAACACCCTATATCTGCTACTCTGTCATCAGACACATTCAACAAACCTTCAAAATACTCATTCCATCTCCTTCTCACATCACCACTACTTGTTATCACCTCCCCATTTACGCCCTTCACTGAAGTTCCGATTTGCTCCCTTGTCTTACGCACCCTATTTACCTCCTTCCAGAACATCTTTTTATTCTCCCTAAAATTTACTGATAGTCTCTCACCCCAACTCTCATTTGCCCTTTTTTTCACCTCTTGCACCTTTCTCTTGACCTCCTGTCTCTTTCTTTTATACTTCTCCCACTCAATTGCATTTTTTCCCTGCAAAAATCGTCCAAATGCCTCTCTCTTCTCTTTCACTAATACTCTTACTTCTTCATCCCACCACTCACTACCCTTTCTATATATATATATATTTGCGGAAGATAAAAGCCGGCAAGGCAGCAGGTTTGGATGGTATTGCAGTGGAATTTATTAAAAAAAAGGGGGTGACTGTATTGTTGACTGGTTGGTAAGGTTATTTAATGTATGTATGACTCATGGTGAGGTGCCTGAGGATTGGCGGAATGCGTGCATAGTGCCATTGTACAAAGGCAAAGGGGATAAGAGTGGGTGCTCAAATTACAGAGGTATAAGTTTGTTGAGTATTCCTGGTAAATTATATGGGAGGGTATTCATTGAGAGGGTGAAGGCATGTACAGAGCATCAGATTGGGGAAGAGCAGTGTGGTTTCAGAAGTGGTAGAGGATGTGTGGATCGGGTGTTTGCTTTGAAGAATGTATGTGAGAAATACTTAGAAAAGCAAATGGATTTGTATGTAGCATTTATGGATCTGGAGAAGGCATATGATAGAGTTGATAGAGATGCTCTGTGGAAGGTATTAAGAATATATGGTGTGGGAGGAAAGTTGTTAGAAGCAGTGAAAAGTTTTTATCGAGGATGTAAGGCATGTGTACGTGTAGGAAGAGAGGAAAGTGATTGGTTCTCAGTGAATGTAGGTTTGCGGCAGGGGTGTGTGATGTCTCCTTGGTTGTTTAATTTGTTTATGGATGGGGTTGTTAGGGAGGTGAATGCAAGAGTTTTAGAAAGAGGGGCAAGTATGAAGTCTGTTGGGGATGAGAGAGCTTGGGAAGTGAGTCAGTTGTTGTTCGCTGATGATACAGCGCTGGTGGCTGATTCATGTGAGAAACTGCAGAAGCTGGTGACTGAGTTTGGTAAAGTGTGTGGAAGAAGAGAGTTAAGAGTAAATGTGAATAAGAGCAAGGTTATTAGGTACAGTAGGGTTGAGGGTCAAGTCAATTGGGAGGTGAGTTTGAATGGAGAAAAACTGGAGGAAGTGAAGTGTTTTAGATATCTGGGAGTGGATCTGGCAGCGGATGGAACCATGGAAGCGGAAGTGGATCATAGGGTGGGGAAGGGGGCGAAAATTCTGGGAGCCTTGAAGAATGTGTGGAAGTCGAGAACATTATCCCGGAAAGCAAAAACGGGTATGTTTGAAGGAATAGTGGTTCCAACAATGTTGTATGGTTGCGAGGCGTGGGCTATGGATAGAGTTGTGCGCAGGAGGATGGATGTGCTGGAAATGAGATGTTTGAGGACAATGTGTGGTGTGAGGTGGTTTGATCGAGTGAGTAACGTAAGGGTAAGAGAGATGTGTGGAAATAAAAAGAGCGTGGTTGAGAGAGCAGAAGAGGGTGTTTTGAAGTGGTTTGGGCACATGGAGAGGATGAGTGAGGAAAGATTGACCAAGAGGATATATGTGTCGGAGGTGGAGGGAGCAAGGAGAAGAGGGAGACCAAATTGGAGGTGGAAAGATGGAGTGAAAAAGATTTTGTGTGATCGGGGCCTGAACATGCAGGAGGGTGAAAGGAGGGCAAGGAATAGAGTGAATTGGATCGATGTGGTATACCGGGGTTGACGTGCTGTCAGTGGATTGAATCAAGGCATTTGAAGCGTCTGGGGTAAACCATGGAAAGCTGTGTAGGTATGTATATTTGCGTGTGTGGACGTATGTATATACATGTGTATGGGGGGGGGGGGCCATTTCTTTCGTCTGTTTCCTTGCGCTACCTCGCAAACGCGGGAGACAGCGACAAAGTATAAAAAAAAAAAAAAATATATATATATATTGAGTGGGAGATGTATAAAAGAAAGAGACAGGAGGTCAAGAGAAAGGTGCAAGAGGTGAAAAAGAGGGCAAATGAGAGTCGGGGTGAGAGAGTATCATTAAATCTTAGGGAGAATAAAAAGATGTTCTGGAAGGAGGTAAATAAAATGCGTAAGACAAGGGAGCAAATGGGAACTTCAGTGAAGGGCGCAAATGGGGAGGTGATAACAAGTAGTGGTGATGTGAGAAGGAGATGGAGTGAGTATTTTGAAGGTTTGTTGAAGTTGTTTGATGTTAGAGTGGCAGATATAGGGTGTTTTGGTCGAGGTGGTGTGCAAAGTGAGAGGGTTAGGGAAAATAATTTGGTAAACAGAGAAGAGGTAGTAAAAGCTTCGCGGAAGATGAAAGCCGGCAAGGCAGCAGGTTTGGATGGTATTGCAGTGGAATTTATTAAAAAAGGGGATGACTGTATCATTGACTGGTTGGTAAGGTTATCTAATGTATGTATGACTCATGGTGAGGTGCCTGAGGATTGGCGGAATGCGTCCATAGCACCATTGTACAAAGGCAAACGGGATAAGAGTGAGTGCTCAAATTACAGAGGTATAAGTTTGTTGAGTATTCCTGGTAAATTATATGGGAGGGTATTCATTGAGAGGGTGAAGGCATGTGCAGAGCATCAGATTGGGGAAGAGCAGTTTGGTTTCAGAAGTGGTAGAGGATGTGTGGATCAGGTGTTTGCTTTGAAGAATGTATGTGAGAAATACTTAGAAAAGCAAATGGATTTGTATGTAGCATTTATGGATCTGGAGAAGGTATATGATAAAGTTGATAGAGATTCTCTGTGGAAGGTATTAAGAATATATGGTGTGGGAGGCAAGTTGTTAGAAGCAGTGAAAAGTTTTTATCGAGGATGTAAGGCATGTGTACGTGTAGGAAGAGAGGAAAGTGATTGGTTCTCAGTGAATGTAGGTTTGCGGCAGGGGTGTGTGATGTCTCCATGGTTGTTTAATTTGTTTATGGATGGGGTTGTTAGGGAGGTGAATGCAAGAGTTTTGGAAAGAGGGGCAAGTATGAAGTCTGTTGGGGATGAGAGAGCTTGGGAAGTGAGTCAGTTGTTGTTCGCTGATGATACAGCGCTGGTGGCTGATTCATGTGAGAAACTGCAGAAGCTGGTGACTGAGTTTGGTAAAGTGTGTGAAAGAAGAAAGTTAAGAGTAAATGTGAATAAGAGCAAGGTTAGTAGGTACAGTAGGGTTGAGGGTCAAGTCAATTGGGAGGTAAGTTTGAATGGAGAAAAACTGGAGGTAGTAAAGTGTTTTGATATCTGGGAGTGGATCTGGCAGCGGATGGAACCATGGAAGCGGAAGTGGATCATAGGGTGGGGGAGGGGGCGAAAATTCTGGGAGCCTTAAAGAATGTGTGGAAGTCGAGAACATTATCTCGGAAAGCAAAAATGGATATGTTTGAAGGAATAGTGGTTCCAACAATGTTGTATGGTTGCGAGGCGTGGGCTATGGATAGAGTTGTGCGCAGGAGGATGGATGTGTTGGAAATGAGATGTTTGAGGACAATGTGTGGTGTGAGGTGGCTTGATCGAGTAAGTAACGTAAGGGTAAGAGAGATGTGTGGAAATAAAAAGAGTGTGGTTGAGAGAGCAGAAGAGGGTGTTTTGAAATGGTTTGGGAACATGGAGAGAATGAGTGAGGAAAGATTGACCAAGAGGATATATGTGTCGGAGGTGGAGGGAACAAGGAGAAGTGGGAGACCAAATTGGAGGTGGAAAGATGGAGTGAAAAAGATTTTGTGTGATCGGGGCCTGAACATGCAGGAGGGTGAAAGGAGGGCAAGGAATAGAGTGAATTGGATCGATGTGGTATACCGGGGTTGACGTGCTGTCAGTGGATTGAATTAGGGCATGTGAAGCGTCTGGGGTAAACCATGGAAAGCTGTGTAGGTATGTATATTTGCGTGTGTGGACGTATGTATATACATGTGTATGGGGGTGGGTTGGGCCAATTCTTTCGTCTGTTTCCTTGCGCTACCTCGCAAACGCGGGAGACAGCGAAAAAAAAAAATATATATATACATATATATATATATATATACATATATATATATGTATATATATATATATATATATATATATATATATATATATATATATATATATATATATATATATATATATATATATATATATATATATATATATATATATATATATATAAATATATATATATATATATATATATATATATATATATATATATGTATATATATATATATATATATATATATATATATATATATATATATATATATATATATATATATATATATATATATATATATATATATATATATATATATATATATATATATATATATATATATATATATATATATATCTGTGAGTCCACGGGGAAAATGAAGCACGAAAAGTTCCCAAGTGCACTTTCGTGTAATAATCACATCATCATTGGAGACACAAGAGAGAAATACAAGAATCAGTTGATATACATCGAAGAGATGAAGCTAGGACGCCATTTGGTAGACATGTTTACCAAATGGCGTCCTAGCTTTGTCTTTTCGATGTATATCAACTGACTGTTATATTTCTCTCTTGTGTCTCCCTTGATGATGTGATTATTACACGAAAGTTCACTTGTGAACTTCTCTTGTTTCATTTTTACCGTGGACTCACAGAATTATCTTGATCACGCGCAAATTGTGATCTTTTCCAACACATATATATATATATATATATATATATATATTTTTTTTTTTTCTTTCAAACTATTCGCCATTTCCCGCGTTAGCGAGGTAGCGTAAAGAACAGAGACCTGGGCCTTTGAGGGAATATCCTCACCTGGCCCCCTTCTCTGCTCCTTCTTTTGGAAAATTTAAGAAAAAAAAAAAACAATGAGAGGGGAGGATTTCCAGCCCCCCGCTCCCTCCCCTTTTAGTCGCCTTCTACGACACGCAGGGAATACGTGGGAAGTATTCTTTCTCCCCTATCCCCAGGGATAATATATATATATATATATATATATATATATATATATATATATATATATATATATATATATATATATATATATATATATATATATATATATATATATATGTATATATATATATATATATATATATATATATAAATATATGTATATATATTTTTTTTCCGCTGTCTCCCGCGTTTGCGAGGTAGCGCAAGGAAACAGACGAAAGAAATGGCCCAACCCACTCCCATGCACATGTATATACATACGTCCACACACGCAAATATACATACCTACACAGCTTTCCATGGTTTACCCCAGACGCTTCACATGCCCTGATTCAATCCACTGACAGCACGTCAACCCCGGTATACCACATCGATCCAATTCACTCTATTCCTTGCCCTCCTTTCACCCTCCTGCATGTTCAGGCCCCGATCACACAAAATCTTTTTCACTCCATCTTTCCACCTCCAATTTGGTCTCCCACTTCTCCTCGTTCCCTCCACCTCCGACACATATATCCTCTTGGTCAATCTTTCCTCACTCATTCTCTCCATGTGCCCAAACCATTTCAAAACACCCTCTTCTGCTCTCTCAACCACGCTCTTTTTATTTCCACACATCTCTCTTACCCTTACGTTACTTACTCGATCAAACCACCTCACACCACACATTGTCCTCAGACATCTCATTTCCAGCACATCCATCCTTCTGCGCGCAACTCTATCCATAGCCCACGCCTCGCAACCATACAACATTGTTGGAACCACTATTCCTTCAAACATACCCATTTTTGCTTTCCGAGATAATGTTCTCGACTTCCACACATTCTTCAAGGCTCCCAGGATTTTCGCCCCCTCCCCCACCCTATGATCCACTTCCGCTTTCATGGTTCCATCCGCTGCCAGATCCACTCCCAGATATCTAAAACACTTAATTCCTCCAGTTTTTCTCTATTCAAACTTACCTCCCAGTTGACTTGACCCTCAACCCTACTGTACCTAATTACCTTGCTGTTATTCACATTTACTCTTAACTTTCTTCTTACCAAACTCAGTCACCAGCTTCTGCAGTTTCTCACATGAATCAGCCACCAGCGCTGTATCATCAGCGAACAACAACTGACTCACTTCCCAAGATCTCTCATCCCCAACAGACTTCATACTTGCCCCTCTTTCCAAAACTCTTGCATTCACCTCCCTAACAACCCCATCCATAAACAAATTAAACAACCATGGAGACATCACACACCCCTGCCGCAAACCTACATTCACTGAGAACCAATCACTTTCCTCTCTTCCTACACGTACACATGCCTTACATCCTCGATAAAAACTTTTCACTGCTTCTAACAATTTGCCTCCCACACCATATATTCTTAATACCTTCCACAGAGCATCTCTATCAACTCTATCATATGCCTTCTCCAGATCCATAAATGCTACATACAAATCCATTTGCTTTTCTAAGTATTTCTCACATACATTCTTCAAAGCAAACACCTGATCCATACTTCCTCTACCACTTCTGAAACACACTGCTCTTCCCCAGTCTGATGCTCTGTACATGCCTTCACCGTCTCAGTCAATACCCTCCCATATAATTTACCAGGAATACTCAACAAACTTATAACTCTGTAATTTGAGCACTCACTCTTATCCCCTTTGCCTTTGTACAATGGCACTATGCACGCATTCCGCCAATCCTCAGGCACCTCACCATGAGTCATACACACATTAAATAACCTTACCAACCAGTCAATAATACAGTCACGAAGCTCAAGGGTAAAGGGGAAGAGTGGTTTGGGAATGTCTTGGGAGTAAAGTCAGGGGTTAGTGAGAGGACAAGAGCAAGGGAACGAGTAGCAGTACTCCTGAAACATGAGTTGTGGGAGTATGTGATAGAATGTAAGAAAGTAAATTCTCGATTAATATGGGTAAAACTGAAAGTTGATGGAGAGAGATGGGTGATTATTGGTGCATATGCACCTGGGCATGAGAAGAAAGATCATGAGAGGCAAGTGTTTTGGGAGCAGCTGAATGAGTGTGTTAGTGGTTTTGATGCACGAGAACGGGTTATAGTGATGGGTGATTTGAATGCAATGGTGAGTAATGTGGCAGTTGAGGGAATAATTGGTATACATGGGGTGTTCAGTGTTGTAAATGGAAATGGTAAAGAGCTTGTAGATTTATGTGCTGAAAAAGGACTGGTGATTGGGAATACCTGGTTTAAAAAGCGAGATATACATAAGAATACGTATGTAAGTAGGAGAGATGGCCAGAGAGCGTTATTGGATTACGTGTTAATTGACAGGCGCGCAAAAGAGACACTTTTGGATGCTAATGTGCTGAGAGGTGCAACTGGAGGGATGTCCGATCATTATCTTGTGGAGGCTAAGGTGAAGATTTGTATGGGTTTTCAGAAAAGAAGAGTGAATGTTGGGGTGAAGAGGGTGGTGAGAGTAAGTGAGCTTGGGAAGGAGACTTGTGTGAGGAAGTACCAGGAGAGACTGAGTACAGAATGGAAAAAGGTGAGAACAATGGAAGTAAGGGGAGTGGGGGAGGAATGGGATGTATTTAGGGAATCAGTGATGGATTGCGCAAAAGATGCTTGTGGCATGAGAAGAGTGGGAGGTGGGTTGATTAGAAAGGTTAGTGAGTGGTGGGATGAAGAAGTAAGATTATTAGTGAAAGAGAAGAGAGAGGCATTTGGACGATTTTTGCAGGGAAATAATGGAAATGTGTGAGAGATGTATAAAAGAAAGAGACAGGAGGTCAAGAGAAAGGTGCAAGAGGTGAAAAAGAGGGCAAATGAGAGTTGGGGTGAGAGAGTATCATTAGATTTTAGGGAGAGTAAAAAGATGTTCTGGAAGGAGGTAAATAAAGTGCGCAAGTCAAGGGAGCAAATGGGAACTTCAGTGAAGGGCGCAAATGGGGAGGTGATAACAAGTAGTGGTGATGTGAGAAGGAGATGGAGTGAGTATTTTGAAGGTTTGTTGAATGTGTTTGATGATAGAGTGGCAGATATAGGGTGTTTTGGTCGAGGTGGTGTGCAAAGTGAGAGGGTTAGGGAAAATGATTTGGTAAACAGAGAAGAGGTAGTAAAAGTTTTGCGGAAGATGAAAGCCGGCAAGGCAGCAGGTTTGGATGGTATTGCAGTGGAATTCATTAAAAAAACGGGGATATATATATATATATATATATATATATATATATATATATATATATATATATATATATATATATATATATATATATATATAAATATATATATGTATGTATATATATATATATATATATATATATATATATATATATATATATATTTATATATATATATATATATATATATATATATATATATATATATATATATATATATATATATATATATATATACATATATTTATAGATTAGTTTAACTTGAATCCAATTGGATATATACTCTCAAACTCAATGCCAGCAATTTCGGGACAGCAAATACGTAATGGAATAAGGAACATCGAGTGGAATGATGATAGTTTATTTCTCTCATGTTGAGCTCAGTAATGATGAATATAGGAACAAACATTGGTTGGTTTTCTGTATATGTTAAACTTGCTACCATCCCTATGGATCACGCAGCGTAGAAATGGTAACATACCATTATTTTCCACCTACACAGTAAAGTTGATGGAAGTTACTAAATTGTTAAGTAAAGGGAGAAATATCTGTCAATTTTCATTTGTTGGACAAACACAAAGAACGTCATCTAACTATCTAAATCAAATTGCCTTTGAGTGTAAGATGTCCGTTAACAATTGTTTTTCCAAAGAAATCCATGTAAAGATGACTTGATACTGGTAAAAGAGGGTTACCCATCGCCATACCAGTTTTCTTAGCATAATCTTCTGTATTAAATTGAATACACAATCTTTTATACGCAATTTTATCAGTTCAGTAAAGAAAGAGTTTGAAGCAGATGACTGAAGTTTATCTGAAACATCAATCAAGTATAGGAGGTCATGAAGTGGAACTTTTGTGAATATTGAGGAAACATGAAAGCTAACCAGTTTGAAATCAAAATCAACATTCATGTCATTAAGCTTGTTAACTAAATATACATTGTTCATGGTAATAGAGTTTGATTTCTTACCCACTAATGGGCTTGATAATGAAACTAACAATTTTGATGATTTATATGTGATGGAGGTCACTGAACTTACTATGGGTCTTGCTGAAAAGTTTGGATTGTATGTTTTAGTAAGTCCATACGTATATAGTAATGTAGTTCATGTTGTTTTGAAGTTTGCACCTTGAACTAGGCAGGAGTACTTGTGAACTGCATTGTTCGATCAGGAACGACTTCACACAGTGGAATAACACGCTACACTCAAGCAATGGATGCGTGTCCTTAGAGGTCCTTATCCTCACAAGACTAGCACAAAACTTCTTCAACATGCGCCCAGGAGACACCATTTCCAGCAGGTCAAGTGTCACCTCCCACAGCGGGCCAGGAGGCACCATTTCCAGCAGGTCAAGTGTCACCTCCCACAGCGAGCCAGGAGACACCATTCCCAGCAGGTCAAGTGTCACCTCCCACAGCGAGCCAGGAGGCACCATTCCCAGCAGGTCAAGTGGCATCTCCCACAGCGGGCCAGAGACCTCCCAGCAGCTCCCACAGCGAGCCAGGAGGCACCATTCCCAGCAGGTCAAGTGGCATCTCCCACAGCGGGCCAGGAGACACCATTCCCAGCAGGTCAAGTGTCACCTCCCACAGCGAGCCAAGAGGCACCATTCCCAGCAGGTCAAGTGGCGCCTCCCACAGCGAGCCAAGAGGCACCATTTCCAACAGGGGAAGATACATTTCCTCATGCCTGGCTGGACACACCTCCATCAGAAGTGGCTTGGTAAGTCCTCTCCGGTAGAGCAAGAGAGGCTTTCCTTACGGTGCTCGGGGCCCATTTTACCTGTCCCTTGGCTGAGAGGAAGACTATAAAGCTATTCTGGTAAGGTTTTGTTGCAAAGGATCCAAAATTCATACCCCAAGGGAACCTACTGTTGTCAGGTGTAGCTGGAAGGGAATAAGGATCAAATTCTTTTCGGAATTACCTAAAAGTGGACCTCCATGCATACTGTGCAAGTTTTACCTTCGTAAATGATCACGTTTGGCAACCAGAATACAAAAAGAAAAGACTGCTACCTGAGGGATTTCCATGTGATCCAGAAAGCTGAAAATTCAGATGAAATCAGCGATGCACAGATGCAGCAGATGGTTGAAATATCCTGAAGTTAAGACGCTTAGGGTCCAGATGACGAACATGAGCCTGCTACACTGATGGCTGGAAGTTTGAATGGGTGAGGAAAAGAATAGGAAGAAGTCAATATAAAAATCAAGTGTGTTGAAATGAAATGTATTTTCTTTCGCAATCGCCTAGATCGGTTTTGTATTCTGTTATAGTAGAACTGTTACGTAAGGTTAGCTTCAGATATCTGGTGGAGGAACAAATACAGTTCTTTATCTCTATTCTTTTTAGCTCGGAAATAGATATATCAAGGAAGCGTAGGAAAAAATGATGTTTTGATGCTGTTGTGTACACACGATAAAACAAAATGATCCTCATGTGTACTTGTATTATTCACATTCATCATCGTAGATCCTCATGTGTACTTGTATTATTCACATTCATCATCGTAGATCCTCATGTGTACTTGTATTATTCACATTCATCATCGTAGATCCTCATGTGTACTTGTATTATTCACATTCATCATCGTAGATCCTCATGTGTACTTGTATTATTCACATTCATCATCGTAGATTTTTCTATTTAAGACTTTGTCATTCCTCATCTTTACCTTCCAAGGAGATTCATCCTCTCATTTTGCAAGAAGACGCTGAGTCTGCCACAAAATTTGTGTCCGATATTTGCCCACTGGAAATAGTTCACACATCCTTGAACCATTTTCATTCAACAAATGTGGCCCACCAGTTCCTTTGTGCACTTTGTGTCCCACTTTGCTTCACCACTCACAGGATTGGTATGAATGACAACTACATATGTTCTTCTGTGTATGTGTATGTTTGTGAGTGTGTCACCATCTTACCACTTTTTGTCACTCAGTACAACCCCATGGACGAAGAATTTTGAGAAATACCCATTGGTTTGGCCTCACACCGGTAGGCATCCTTCCATAGCATTGTTGTATATTGATTCCCAGCGATATCTCCTTTCATTTTCCATAATGAACGTTAATGATGATTAGGATCCTTGTCTCACATTCACACGTTCACCAAGACAACACGAGTGACACTGATCAGTTCTTAGTTCATCAGACCCAACCGGGAAGATAGATTATTTACCGTGTGTACACTGAAACACGGCTCGAGTCCCAGCCCACGCCTGACCGTCTGCACACAGACACACGGATCGGTTTAGCCTTACGTGTTGTTCGTCTCTTGTCTAAGGCTAACCATGATACTGTGAATCTTGCTTCAGTAATGCAGTATCTCCATGATAGAAATGTCTCCTTTTTTCATGCCATTAAATTTTTCTCTGGGGTTGTACGCAACTGCATATCTTTATTGTGACAATGTTGAATTACATGAACATGGGAAAAAGTTTTTTAGTCTTTTAAGTTCTGATTATTTCTGATGATGGGGTTCTGGTGTGCACAGTCATAGATCTGAATTTCAGATCTCCCTCGGTTGCCATGGCTGACGGGCACAGAGGTGGAGTCTGGAAGTTCCGTACGTCTGTTGTTTACTGCCAGCGAGGACGAAGGCTTCATGTCATCCTCAGCTGAACACATGTTAGACAATAGATCGTCAGGCGCTCTATGTGTAAGTCAGATATTTTTGTCCTCACATCTTTAACATTTCACTGTGATGATATAGTACAATGTAAGCTTATCTTTAAACTTCGGTTTTGAAAATGATGACGAATTCATAATGATGATAATACCAATGATAATTCTGATAATGATAAAAATGTAGACCTGATAATATCAACACTGGGACTACAAGCGCTCTGGTGAAATGGAGCTCAGAAGATACAACCTCCTGACTTCATGGTTCTGTATATTACATAATCTTGTCTCATTTTCTTAAAGAAAATTCTGCAAACTCCGGAAATATCGTAAAAATTTCCACGATCTTTTCTTCCGTTTATTTTGTTTCTAAATTTCACGGCGTCCTGAGCCATCACATCCCAGAGTCAGGTCAACACAAGCAATATCAAAGGATAAGTGCCAAAATGTGGCTCATGTTCACGATTCTCTGCAACAAAGGCGTCAAGACGTGTAAATCTGTGTACACAGGAGCAACAAACATGAGGCACTATCCCACGACACTCGGTCAGCCCTGCAGAGCACACCATCCTGCTAATGCACGTACGTCCCCGCCAGACACGAACGCTAAGAGGATCTCCTGGGATGGTTGCCATCACAGTCAACCAACAACAATTCACCGACACTTTATCTCAGTCAGGCCCGAGATCCTGGCCTTCTGATTCCGCTCAAAATTATTATCCAACATTTCCTCAGCTGTTTGGTCCGTTCCACGTGTTTCTGAGGAACATATATATATATATATATATATATATATATATATATGTATATATATATACGAACAAAGTACATAGGAACGTGCACCTTCATAGAACATACAAACCTCCAACAGCGAGGATCGAATCCGGGACCCCTGTTCCACAGGCGTTCCTATGCACTTTGTTCGTATTCATATACCTCCGCGTTGTACAGTAAAGTTCGGTGAAATGCTATCTGCTGGCTGTGTGCGCCTGTTGGGAAATGACCGGTGTAGACCCCGTTGTTCACCAACGTGAGACGAAGGGTATTCGAGTACATAGTATTCGAATAGTTATTTCCTATTACCAAGGCCCATAGCCTGGCGGTAGCTTTCCCCCCTGTTGCACAGGGGTCCCGGGTTAGACCCTGGCTGTTGGAGGTTTGTATGATATATATATATATATATATACATATATATATATATATATATATATATATATATATATATATATATATATATATATATATATATATATATATATATATATATATATATATATATATATATATATATATATATATATATATATATATATATATATATATATATATATATATATATATATATGTAAACCATGGAAAGTTCTGTGGGGCCTGGATGTGGAAAGGGAGCTGTGGTTTCGGTGCATTATTACATGACAGCAAGAGACTGAGTGTGAACGAATGGGTCCTTTGTTGTCTTTTCCTAGCGCTACCTCGCTCACATGAGGGGGGAGGGGGGATGTTATTTCTATGTGTGGCGAGTTGGCGATGGGAATGAATAAAGGCAGACAGTATGAATTATGTACATGTGTATATATGTATATGTCTGTGTGTGTATATATATGTATACATTGAGATATATAGGTATGTATACATGCGTGTGTGGACGTGTATGCATATACATGTGTATGTGGGTGGGTTGGGCGATTCTTTCGTCTGTTTCCTTGCGCTACCTCGCTAACACGGGAGACAGCGACAAAGCAAAATAAATGAATAAATAAATAAATAAATATATATATATATATATATATATATATATATATATATATATATATATATATATATATATATATATATTTTTATTATACTTTGTCGCTGTCTCCCGCGTTTGCGAGGTAGCGCAAGGAAACAGACGAAAGAAAAGGCCCAACCCCCCCCCCCCAGACACATGTATATACATACGTCCACACACGCAAATATACATACCTACCCAGCTTTCCATGGTTTACCCCAGACCCTTCACATGCCTTGATTCAATCCACTGACAGCACGTCAACCCCGGTATACCACATCGCTCCAATTCACTCTATTCCTTGCCCTCCTTTCACCCTCCTGCATGTTCAGGCCCCGATCACACAAAATCTTTTTCACTCCATCTTTCCACCTCCAATTTGGTCTCCCTCTTCTCCTCGTTCCCTCGACCTCCGACACATATATCCTCTTGGTCAATCTCTCCTCACTCATTCTCTCCATGTGCCCAAACCACTTCAAAACACCCTCTTCTGCTCTCTCAACCACGCTCTTTTTATTTCCACACATCTCTCTTACCCTTACGTTACTCACTCGATCAAACCACCTCACACCACACATTGTCCTCAAACATCTCATTTCCAGCACATCCATCCTCCTGCGCACAACTCTATCCATAGCCCACGCCTCGCAACCATACAACATTGTTGGAACCACTATTCCTTCAAACATACCCATTTTTGCTTTCCGAGATAATGTTCTCGACTTCCACACATTCTTCAAGGTCCCCAGAATTTTCGCCCCCTCCCCCACCCTATGATCCACTTCCGCTTCCATGGTTCCATCCGCTGCCAGATCCACTCCCAGATATCTAAAACACTTCACTTCCTCCAGTTTTTCTCCATTCAAACTCACCTCCCAATTGACTTGACCCTCAACCCTACTGTACCCATATATATATATATATATATATATATATATATATATATATATATATATATATATATATATATATATATATATATATATATATATATATATATATATATATATATATATATATATATTATCCCTGGGGATAGGGGAGAAAGAATACTTCCCACGTATTACCTGCGTGTCGTAGAAGGCGACTAAAAGGGAAGGGAGCGGGTGGCTGGAAATCCTCCCCTCTCGTTTTTTTTTTAATTTTCCAAACGAAGGAACAGAGAAGGGGGCCAGGTGAGGATATTCCCTCTAAGGCCCAGTCCTCTGTTGATAACGCTACCTCGCTAATGCGGGAAATGGCGAATAGTACGAAAGAAAAAGAAAGATATATATATATATATATATATATATATATATATATATATATATATATATATATATATATATATATATATATATATATATATATATATATATATATATATATTTATATATATATATATATATATATATATATATATATATATATATATATATATATATATATATATATATATATATATATTTATTTATTTATTTATTTATGAGTCCACGGGGAAAATGAATCACGATAAGTTCCCAAGTGCACTTTCGTGTGATAATTACATCATCATGGGAGACGCAAGAGAGAAATATAACAGTCAGTTTATATACAACGAAAAGACGTATCCAATTTGTATAGACCATCACGAATATCAATATTGCAATTCTTTGTGTATTTGATAATAAAAGATTCAATGATATTTCCCACGCAATTCTTGGGAACGCCGGCAGGTTTAAATATGGTGGGCTTCGGTTTCTATATCATTTCCTGGTGATTCCATTTTGTTCCCAGTGTTGTTTAGGTTGTTAGAAGCGTGTGATTAAGTTTGGTTTGGTTGTTCGATGCGGGTGATTAAGTTTGGTTCGGTTGTTAGATGCGGGTGATTAAGTTTGGTTCGGTTGTTAGATGCGTGTGATTAAGTTAGGTGAGGTTGTTAGATGCATGTGATTAAGTTAAGTGAGGTTGTTAGATGCGTGTGATTAAGTTTGGTTTGGTTGTTAGATGTGTGTGATTAAGTTTGGTTCGGTTGTTAGATGTGTGATTAAGTTTGATTCGGTTGTTAGATGCGTGTGGTTAAGTTTGGTTCGGTTGTTAGATGCGTGTGGTTAAGTTTGGTTCGGTTGTTAGATGCGTGTGGTTAAGTTTGGTTCGGTTGTTAGATGCGTGTGGTTAAGTTTGGTTCGGTTGTTAGATGCGTGTGATTAAGTTAGATGAGGTTGTTAGATGCGTGTGATTAAGTTTGGTTCGGTTGTTAGATGTGTGTGATTAAGTTTGGTTCGGTTGTTAGATGTGTGATTAAGTTTTGTTCGGTTGTTAGATGCGTGTGATTAAGTTTGGTTCGGTTGTTAGATGTGTGATTAAGTTTGGTTCGGTTGTTAGATGTGTGATTAAGTTTGGTTCGGTTGTTAGATGTGTGATTAAGTTTGGTTCGGTTGTTAGATGTGTGTGATTAAGTTTGGTTCGGTTGTTAGATGTGTGTGATTAAGTTTGGTTCGGTTGTTAGATGTGTGTGATTAAGTTTGGTTCGGTTGTTAGATGCGTGTGATTAAGTTTGGTTCGGTTGTTAGATGCGTGTGGTTAAGTTTGGTTCGGTTGTTAGATGCGTGTGGTTAAGTTTGGTTCGGTTGTTAGATGCGTGTGGTTAAGTTAGGTGAGGTTGTTAGATGCGTGTGATTAAGTTAGGTGAGGTTGTTAGATGCGTGTGATTAAGTTAGGTGAGGTTGTTAGATGCGTGTGATTAAGTTAGGTGAGGTTGTTAGATGCGTGTGATTAAGTTAGGTGAGGTTGTTAGATGCGTGTGATTAAGTTAGGTGAGGTTGTTAGATGCGTGTGGTTAAGTTAGCTTCACATGTCTTCCTGAACGTACAGTAATCAACAGACTGGGACTCTTGTATGGTTGTCCTCTTTACATAAAGTTGTTACGTCGTTTTCTTCTTGTGATAAAGATGATGTAGTTATGAACAAATTCCTAAGTTATTATGAAGAAACAAAATGAAGTGAAATTTTCTTTCTTTCCAAAAGTACAACTGGAGGTTCCTTTTCATGTAGTGCATTTCAAATTTGGGTTAAAGAAGAACATTCTTTGACGCATGATGAACCATATCCATACATGAATACGCTCACATAACGCAAGGTTGGCAATGAGTTAAGTGAATTACCAATGTATAATAACTTTTGTTACGTTAGTTACGCAGTATCAGAATAATAGTTACTGAGTGTGGTTTTATGTACCTATGGTTTACGTGTGGGTTATCCAAGACTCACGCATATATACGTCTACCCGAGATATCCATGGGTCGCCTGCGAGAGAAATATCCATGGGTCACTTACGTGAAAGATATCCATGGGTCACCTACGTGAGAAATATCCATGGGTCACTTACTTGAGAGATATCCATGGGTCACCTGCGTGAGAAATATCCATGGGTCACTTACGTGAGAGATATCCATAGGTCACCTGCGTGAGAAGTATCCATGGGTCACTTACGTGAGAGATATCCTTGGGTCATTTACGTGAGAGATATCCATGGTTCACTTACGTGAGAGATATCCATGGCTCACTTGTGTAGAGATATCCATGGGTCACTTGTGTGAGAGATATCCATAGGTCACTTGCGTGAGAGCTTTCCATAGGTCACTTACTTGAAAGATATCCATGAGTCACTTACGTGAGAGATATCCATGGGACGCTTACATCAGAGACATTCATGAGTTACTTGTTTGAGAGATATCCATGCGTCACTTGTGTGAGAGATATTCATAGTTCACTTACGTGAAAGGTATCAATGGGTCACCAATGTGAGAGATATCCATGGCCACCTGCGTGAGAGATATCCATGCTCTACCTGTGTGAGATATATACATAGGCCACCTGCATGAGAGGTACCCATAGGTCACCTTCGTGAGAGATATCCATGGACCACCTGAGTGAGAGATATCCATGGGCCACTTGCGAGAGATATACATGGGCCACTTGTGTGAGAGATATCCATGGGCCACCAGCGTAAGAGATATCCATGGTCCACTTGTGTGAGAGATATCCATAGGCCACCTGCGTGAGAGGTATCCATGGGCCGCCTGCGTGAGAGATAATCATGGGCCACCTGTGTGAGAGATATCCATTGGTCGCCTACGTGAGAGATACCTATGGGCCACCTGCGTGGGAGTTATCCATGGGCCACTTGCGTGTGAAATATCCATGAGCCATTTCTGTGAGAGATATCTATGGGCCACCTGCGTGAGAGATATCCATGGTCCACTTGAGTGAGAGATATTTATACGCCTCCTGCATGAGAGCTATACATGAGTCAATTACGTGAGAGATATCCATGGGTCACTTGCGTAAGAGATATCCATGGGTCACTTATGTGAGAGATATCCATGGGTCACTTCCGTGAGAGATATCCATGGGTAACTTACGTGAGAGATATCCATGGGCAACTTGTGTGACAGATATCCATGTGCTACCTGCGTGAGAGCTATACATGGGCCACCCATGTGAGAGACATACATGGGCCACCTGTGTGAGAGACGTCCATGAGTCACCTGATTGAGAGATATCCATGGGCCATTTCTGTGTGACATATCCATGGGCTACTTGGGTGAGAGATATCCATCGGCATATGTTTGAGAGATATCCATGGGCCATTTTTCTGTGAGATATCCATGGGCAAACTGCGTGAGAGATATCCGTGGGCCACTTGTGTGATAGATATCCATGGGCTACCTGCGTGAGAGATATCCATGGGCCACCTGCGTGAGAGATATCCATGGGCCACTTGTGGGAGAGATATCCATGGGCCACCTCCGTCAGAGAAATCCATGGGACACCTGCGTGAGAGATATCCATAGGCTACCTGTGTGAGAGATATCCTTAAGGCCATCTGTGTGAGAGATATCCATGGACCACCGGTGTGAGAGATATCAATGGGTCACCTTCATGAGATATATTCATGGGCCACCTTCATGGGTTATTTCCGTGTGAGATGTCCATGGGCCAACTGCGTGAGAGATATCCATGTTCCACTTGTGTGAGAGATATCCATGGGCCACTTGTGTGACAGATATCCATGCGCTACCTGCGTGAGATATATCTATGGGCCACTTGTGTGAGAGATATCCATGGGCCATCCATGTGAGAGACATACATGGGCAACCTGCGTGAGAGACGTCCATGAGTCACCTGAATGAGAGATATCCATGGGCAACCTGCATGAGAGATATCCATGGGCTAATTGAGTGAGAGATGTCCATCGGCATATGTGTGAGAGATATCCATTGGCCACTCTTCTGAGAGATATTCCTGGGCCACCTGCGTGAGAGATATCCATGAGCCAATTGTGCGAGAGATATCCATGGGACACCTGCGTGAGAGATATCCTTGAGCCACTTTTGTGAGAGATATCCAAGGGCCATTTCTGTGTGACATACCCATGGGCCACTTGTGTGAGAGATATCCATGGGCTACCTGCGTGAGATATATCCATGGGCCACTTGTGTGAGAAATATCCATGGGCGACATGCGTGAGAGTTATCCATGGGCCACCTGCGTGAGAGATATCCATAGGCCACTTGTGGGAGAGATATCCATGGGCTACCTGCGTGAGAGATACCCATAGGCCACTTGCGTGAGAGATATCCATAGGCCACTTGTGGGAGAGATATCCATGGGACATCTGCATGAGAGATATCCGTGGGCCACCTATGTGAGAGATATCCTTGGGCCATCTGTGTGAGAGATATCCATGGACCACCTGTGTGAGAGATATCCATGGGTCACCTTCATGAGATATATCCATAGGTCACCTGCTTGAGAGATATCCACGGGCCACATTCGTGAGAGATATCCATGGGCCATGTGTATGAGAGATATCCATGGGCTACCCGCGTGCGAGATATCCATGGCCCTCTTTTGTGCGAGATATCCATGTGCCACCTGCAAGAGAGATATCCATGGGCCATCTGTGTGAGGGATATCCATGGCCTACTTGCGTAAGAGATATCCATCGGCCACCTGCGTGAGAAATATCCATGGGTCACCTGTGTGAGAGATATCCATAGGCCACCTGTGTGAGAGATATCCATGGTTTACTTGTGTAAGAGATATCCATGGTCCACTTGTGTAAGAGATAGCCATTGGTCACCTTCCTGAGATATATCCATGGGCCACCTGCTTGAGAGATATCCATGGGCCGTTTGCGTGAGAGATACCCAAGGGTCACCTGTGTGAGAGACATTCATGGGTGACCTGGATAAGGGATATTCATGGGTCACTTGCGTGAGAGACATCCTTGGGCCACTTGTGTGAGAGATATCCTTGGCTCACTTGCATGAGAGATATCCTATGGCCACTTGTGAAAGAGAAATCCATGGTCCACTTTCATGAGATATCCACGGGTCACTTGTGTGAGAGATATCCATGGGCCACTTTTGTGAGAGATGTTCATGGGTCATTTGTGTGAGAGAATCCATGGGCCATTTGTGTAAGAGATATTCATGTTTCACTTGTGTGAGAGATATCCATGGGTCACTTGCGTGAGAGATATCTATGGGTCACTTGTGTGAGAGATATCCATGGGTAACTTGTGTGAGAGATATCCGTAGGACTCATGTTTGGGAGATATCCATGAGTCATTTGTGTAAGAGATATCCATGGGTAACTTCTGTGAGAGATAACCATGGGTCAATCAAGTGAAAGATATCCATGGGTCTCGTGTGAAACATATACATGGGTCATTCTTGTGAGAGATATCCATGGCTCACTTGTGTTAGAGGTATCCGTGGCTGACTTGTATGAGATATCAATGGGTCACTTGTGTGAGAGATATCCATAGGTCACTTGCGTGAGGGATATCCATGGGTCACTTTTGTGAGAGATATCCATGAGTCACTTTTGTGAGAGATATCCATGGGTCACATTTGTGAGAGATAATCATGGGTCACTTGCGTGAGAGATATCCATGGGTTACTTGTGTGAGAGATATCCACGGTTCGCTTGTATGAGAAATATCCATGGGTCACTTCCGTGAGAGATATCCATCGGCTACTTGTTTGAGATGTAATCATGGGTCACTTTTGTGAGAGATATCCATGGGTCACTTGTGTGAGAGATATCCATGGGCCACTTGTGTGAGAGATATAAATGAGTCTCTTGTGTGAGAGATATCAATGGGTCGCTTGCGTGAGAGATATCCATGGGCCACTTGTGTGAGAGATATAAATGAGTCTCTTGTGTGAGAGATATCCATGGTTCACTTACGTAAGCGATATGCATGGGCAACCTGCGCGAGAGATATCCATCGGCCATTTCTGTGAGAGATATCCACAGTTCACTTGATTGAGAGATATCTATGAGTCACGTACGCCAGAGATATCCATGGGTCATTTGCGTTAGAGATATCTATGGGTCACTTGCGTGAGAGATATCCATGGGCCACTTGTGCGAGAGATATCCATGGGTCGCTTACGTAAGAAATATCCAGGGTCACTAGTAAGAGAGATATCCATGGGTCACGTCTGAGAGCCATCCATGAGTCACTTGCGTGAGAGATAACCAAGGATACTTTTGTGAGAGATATCCATAGGTCATATGCGTGAGAGATATCCACGGGATACTTGTTTGAGAGATATCCATGGATCACTTGCTTAAGAGATATCCATGGGCAACTTGTGTGAGAGATATCCATGGGATACTTATGTGAGCGATATCTATGGGCCACTTTTGTGAGACATATCCATGGGTCACCTGTGCGAGAGATATCCATGGGTCATTTGTGTGAGAGATATCCATGGGTCACTTTTGTGACAGATATCCCTGGGTCACTTGCGTGAGAGATATCCATGGGTCACTTGTGTGAGAGATTTCTATGGGTCTTTTGTATGAGGGATAGCCATGAGTCACTTGTGTGAGAGATATCCATGGGTCATTTGTGTTAGATATATCCATGGGTCACTTTTTTGAGATATAACCATGGGTCACTTATGTGAGAGATATCCATAGGTCACCTGTGTGAGAGATATAAATGGATCACTTGCGTGAGAGATAACCATGGGTCACTTGCGTGAGAGATGTCCTTAGGACACTTACGTGAAAGATATGCATGGGTCACTTTTGTGAGAGATATCCATGGTTCACTTGAGTGAGAGATATTCATGGGACACCTGCGTGAGAGGTATTCATGGGCCATCTGCGTAAGAAATAATTATGGGCCACCTGTGTGAGAGATATCCATGGGTCTCCTGCATGAGAGATATCCATGGATCACTTGCTTAAGAGATATCCATGGGTCTCCTGCATGAGAGATATCCATGGATCACTTGCTTAAGAGATATCCATGGGCAACTTGTGTGAGAGATATCCATAGGTCACCTGTGTGAGAGATATAAATGGATCACTTGCGTGAGAGATAACCATGGGTCACTTGCGTGAGAGATGTCCTTGGGACACTTACGTGAAAGATATGCATGGGTCACTTTTGTGAGAGATATCCATGGTTCACTTGAGTGAGAGATATTCATGGGACACCTGCGTGAGAGGTATTCATGGGCCATCTGCGTGAGAAATAATCATGGACCACCTGTGTGAGAGATATCCATGGGTCTCCTGCATGAGAGATATTCATGGGCCTCCTGTGTGGGCGATATCCATGGGCCATTTGCGTCCGGGATATCCATGGGCCACCTGCGTGAGAGATATCCATTGGCCACCTGCGTGAGAGATATCCATGGGCCTCCTGTGTGAGATATATCCATGGGTCACCTGCCTAAGAGATATCCATGGGCCACCTACGTGAGACATCCATAGGTCACTTGCATGACAGATATCCACGGGCCACCTGCGTGAGAGATATCCATGGGCCACCTGAGTGAGAGATATCCATGCGCCACCTGCGTGAGAGATATCCATGGGCCGTCAGCGTGAGAGATATCCATGGGCCACCCATGTGAGAGATATACATGGGCTACCTGTGTGAGAGACGTCTATGGGTCACCTGAGTGAGAGATATCCATGGGCAACCTGCATGAGAGATATCCATGGGCCAATTGAGTGAGAGATATCCATCGGCATATGTGTGAGAGATACCCATGTGCTACTTTTGTGAGAGACATCCATGGGCCACTTGCGTGAGAGATATCCATGAGCCAATTGTGTAAGAGATATCCATGGGACACCTGCGTAAGAGATATCCTTGAGCCACTTTTGTCAGAGATATCCCTGGGCCATTTTTGTGCGAGATATCCTTGGGCCAATTGCGTGAGAGATTTCCGTGGGCCACTTGTATGAGAGATATCCATGGGCGACCTGCGTGAGAGATATCCTTGGGCCACTTGTGAGATATCCATGGGCGACATGCGTGAGAGTTATCCATGGGATACTTGTTTGAGAGATATCCATGGGTCACTTGCTTAAGAGATATCCATGGGCAACTTGTGTGAGAGATATCCATGGGATACTTATGTGAGCGATATCTATGGGCCACTTTTGTGAGACATATCCATGGGTCACCTGTGCGAGAGATATCCATGGGTCATTTGTGTGTGATATATCCATGGGCCACCTGTGTGAGACATATCCTTGGGCCATCTGTTTGAGAGATATCCATGGACCACCTGTGTGAGAGATATCCATGGGTCACCTTCACGAGATATATCCATGGGACATGCTTGAGAGATATCCATGGCCCACTTTCGTGAGAGATATCCATGGGCCATGTGTGTGAGAGATATGCATGGGCTACCTGCGTGCGAGATATCCATGGGCCTCTTTTGTGAGAGATATCCATGCGCCACCTGCAAGAGGGGTATCCATGGGCCATCTGTGTGAGATATCCATTGGCTACTTGCGTAAGAGATACCCATGGGCCACCTGCGTGAGAGGTATCCACCGTTCACCTTCGTGAGAGATATCCATGGGTCACCTGTGTGAGAGATATCCATGGGCCACCTGTGTGAGAGATATCCATGGTTTACCTGTGTAAGAGATATCCATGGTCCACTTGTGTAAGAGATATCCATGGGTCACCTTCCTGAGATATATCCATGGGCCACCTGCTTGAGAGATATCCATAGGCCGCTTGCGTGAGAGATACCCAAAGGTCACCTGCGTGAGACATCCATAGGTCACCTGGTTGAGAGATATCTATGGGTCACTTGCGTGAGAGATATCCATTGGCCACTTGTGTGAGAGATATCCTCGGTTCACTTGCATGAGAGATATCCATGGGTCACTTACATGAGAGATAGCCATAGGTTACTTGGGTAAGAGATATCCATAGGTCACTTGCGTGAGATATACCCACGGGTCACTTGTGTGAAAGATGTCCATGGGACACTTGTGCGAGAGACATCCATGGGTCACTTGCGTGAGAGATATCCTATGGCAACTTGTGTGAGAGATAACCATGTATCATTTGTGTGAGAGATATCCATAGGTCACTTGCGTGGGAGATTATCCATGGGTCACTTGCGTAAGAGATAGACATGAGCCACTTGTGTAAGAAAAGAAATCCAGTCCACTAGCATGAGAGATATCCATGGGTCACTTGTGTGAGAGATATCCATGGGTAACTTGTGTGAGAGATATCCATGGGCCACTTTTGTGAGAGATGTCCATGGGTCACTTGTGTGAGAGAATCCATGGGCCATTTGTGTGAGTGATATTCATGGGTCACTTGCGTGAGAGATATCCATGGGTCTCTTCCGTGAGAGATATTCATGGGTCACTTGTGTGAAAGATATCCATGGGTCACTTATGTGAGAGATATTACTGTGTTACTTGCGTGAGAGATATCCATGGGTCACTTGTGTGAGAGATATCTTTTGGTCACTTGTGTGAGAGCTATGCATATGTCACTTCTGTGAAAGATATCCATGGGTCACTTGAGTGAGAGTATCCATGGGCCACTTGCGTGAGAGATATCCAAGGGTCACGTTTGTAAGAAATATCCATGGGTCACTTGCGTGAGAGATATCCGTGCATTACCTGTGTGAGAGACATCCACGGTTCACTTGTGTGAGATATATCCATAGGTCACTTGTGTGAGACATAGCTATGGGCTACTTGCGTGAGAGATATCCATAGGTCACTTGTGTGAGAGATATCCATGGGTCACTTGCGTGAGAGATATCCATGGGCCACTTGTGTGAGATACCCATGGACCACTTGTATGAGAGATATCCAGGGGTCACTTGCGTGGGAGATTTCCATAGGCCACTTGTGTGAGAGATATCAATGGGTTTCTTGTGTGAGAGATATCCAAGGGTTACTTACGTGAGAGATATCCATGGCCAACTTGCGTGAGAGATGTCAATCGGCCATTTCTGTGAGAAATATCCACAGGTCACAACTTGAGAGATATCCATGGGTCAATTGCGTGAGATTTATCCACGGGCCACTTCTCTGAGAGATATCCATGGGTCTCTTGTGTGAGAGATATCCATAGGTCACTTACGTGAGAGATATCAATCGGCCATTTCTGTGAGAGATATCCACAGGTCATTAAGTGAGAGATATCCATGGGTCACTTGCGTGAGAGATATCCATGGGCCAACTGTGTGAGATACCCATGGGCCACTTGTATGGGAGATATCCAGGGGTCATTTGCGTGAGAGATATCCATGGGCCACTTGTGTGAGAGATATACATGGGTCTCTTGTGTGAGAGATATCCATGGGTCACTTACTTGAGAGATATCCATTGGTCATTTGCGGAAGAGATATCCATGGGTCATCTGTGTGAGAGATATCCATAGGCCACTTGTGTCAGAGATATCCAAGGATCAATTGCGTGAGAGATATCCATGGGTCACTTACATGAGAGATAGCCATAGGTTACTTGGGTAAGAGATATCCATAGGTCACTTGCGTGAGATATACCCACGGGTCACTTGTGTGAAAGATATCCATGGGACACTTGTGCGAGAGACATCCATGGGTCACTTGCGTGAGAGATATCCTATGGACACTTGTGAAAGAGAAATCCAGTCCACTAGCATGAGAGATATCCATGGGTCACGTGTGAGAGATATCAATGGGTAACTTGTGTAAGAGATATCCATGGGCCACTTTTGTGAGAGATGTCCATGGGTCACTTGTGTGAGAGAATCCATGGGCCATTTGTGTGAGTGATATTCATGGGTCACTTGCGTGAGAGATATCCATGGGTCTCTTCCGTGAGAGATATTCATGGGTCACTTGTGTGAAAGATATCCATGGGTCACTTATGTGAGAGATATTACTGTGTTACTTGCGTGAGAGATATCCATAGGTCACTTGTGTGAGAGATATCTATTGGCCACTTGTGTGAGAGCTATGCATATGTCACTTCTGTGAAAGATATCCATGGGTCACTTGAGTGAGAGTATCCATGGGCCACTTGCGTGAGAGATATCCAAGGGTCACGTTTGTAAGAAATATCCATAGGTCACTTGCGTGAGAGATATCCGTGCATTACCTGTGTGAGAGACATCCACGGTTCACTTGTGTGAGATATATCCATAGGTCACTTGTGTGAGATATAGCTATGGGCTACTTGCGTGAGAGATATCCATAGGTCACTTGTGTGAGAGATATCCATGGGTCACTTGCGTGAGAGATATCCATGGGCCACTTGTGTGAGATACCCATGGACCACTTGTATGAGAGATATCCAGGGGTCACTTGCGTGGGAGATTTCCATAGACCACTTGTGTGAGATATCAATGGGTTTCTTGTGTGAGAGATATCCAAGGGTTACTTACGTGAGAGATATCCATGGGCAGCTTGCGTGAGAGATGTCAATCGGCCATTTCTGTGAGAAATATCCACAGGTCACAACTTGAGAGATATCCATGGGTCAATTGCGTGAGATATATCCACGGGCCACTTCTCTGAGAGATATCCATGGGTCTCTTGTGTGAGAGATATCCATAGGTCACTTACGTGAGAGATATCAATCGGCCATTTCTGTGAGAGATATCCACAGGTCATTAAGTGAGAGATATCCATGGGTCACTTGCGTGAGAGATATCCATGGGCCAATTGTGTGAGATACCCATGGGCTACTTGTATGGGAGATATCCAGGGGTCATTTGCGTGAGAGATATCCATGGGCCACTTGTGTGAGAGATATACATGGGTCTCTTGTGTGAGAGATATCCATGGGTCACTTACTTGAGAGATATCCATGGGTTATTTGCGGAAGAGATATCCATGGGTCATCTGTGTGAGAGACATCCATAGGCCACTTGTGTCAGAGATATCCAAGGATCAATTGCGTGAGAGATATCCATGGGTCACTTGTTTGAGACATAACCGTGGATCACTTGAGTGAGAGATATCCATAGGTCACTTGCATGAGAGATATACATGGGTCACCTGTGTGAGAGATATCCATGGGACAGTTGCATGAGAGATATCCATGGGTTACTTGTGCGAGAGATAACAATGGATCACTATTGTGAGATCCATCCATGAGTCTCTTGCATGAAATATGTATGGGCCACTTGTTTGAGAGATAACCATTGGCCACTTTTATGAGATATATCCATGGTTCACGTGCTTGAGAGATACAATAGGCCACTTGCGTGAGAGATATCCATGGGTCACTTGTGTGAGATATATCCATGTCACTTGCGTGAGACTTATCCATTGACCACTTGTGTTAGAGATAACCATGGATCACTTTTGTGAGAAATATCCATAGGTCACTTATGTGAGAGATATCCACTTGTTACCTTCGTTAGAGATATCCATGGGCCACTTGTGTGAGAGATATCCACGGGTCACTTGCGTGAGAGATGTCCATGGGTCACTCACGTGAGAGATATCCATGGGTCACTTGCGTAAGAGATATCCTTGGGTCACTTGCGAGAGAGATATCCATGGGTCATGTGCGCGGGAGATATCGATGGGTCACTTGCGTTCGAGATATCCATGGGTCACTTGCATGAGAGATATCTATGGGTCACTTGTATGAGAGATAATCATGGGTCACTTGCGTGAGAGATGTCCATGGGCCACTTACGTGAGAGATATCTATGAGCCACTTACGTGAGAGATATCTATGGGTCACTTGCCTGGGAGATATCCATGGGTCACTAGTGTGAGAGATATCCATGGATCACTAGTGTGAGAGATATCCATGGGTCACTTGTGTGAGAGATATCCATGGGTCACTAGTGTGAGAGATATCCATGGGTCACTAGTGTGAGAGATATCCATGGGTCACTTGTGTGAGAGATATCCATGAGTCACTTGTGTGAGAGATATCCATGGGTCACTAGTGTGAGAGATATCCATGGGTCACTAGTGTGAGAGATATCCATGGGTCACTAGTGTGAGAGATATCCATGGGTCACTAGTGTGAGAGATATCCATGAGTCACTTGTGTGAGAGATATCCATGGGTCACTAGTGTGAGAGATATCCATGAGTCACTTGTGTGAGAGATATCCATGGGTTACTCGCCTGGGAGATATCCATGGGTCACTTGTGTGAGAGATATCCATGAGTCACTTGTGTGAGAGATATCCATGGGTCACTAGTGTGAGAGATATCCATGGGTTACTCGCCTGGGAGATATCCATGGGTCACTTACGTGAGAGATATCCATGGGTCACTTACGTGAGAGATATCCATGGGTCACTTATATGAGAGATATCCATGGGTCACTTGTGTGAGAGATATCCATGAGTCACTTGTGTGAGAGATATCCATGGGTCACTTACGTGAGAGATATCCATGGGTCACTTGTGTGAGAGATATCCATGGGTCACTTGTGTGAGAGATATCCATGGGTCACTTACGTGAGAGATATCCATGGGTCACTTGCGTGAGAGATATCCATGGGTCACTTACGTGAGAGATATTCATACCACCTTGCAGACTTTAGTGTTGGTGGTAGTGTTGACGATCGTTAGGGAAACAACCCGAGATTACCTGAGTGACGTCACCTGGTATAACCCGAGTGACGTCACCTGGTATGACCCGAGTGACGTCACCTGGTATGACCCGAGTGAGGTCACCTGGTATGACCCGAGTGACGTCACCTGGTATGACCCGAGTGAGGTCACCTGGTATGACCCGAGTGAGGTCACCTGGTATGACCCGAGTGAGGTCACCTGGTATGACCCAAGTGAGGTCACCTGGTATGACACGAGTGAGGTCACCTGGTATGACACGAGTGACGTCACCTGGTATGACCCGAGTGACGTCACCTGGTATGACCCAAGTGAGGTCACCCGGTATGACCCGAGTGAGGTCACCTGGTATGACCCGAGTGAGGTCACCTGGTATGACCCAAGTGAGGTCACCCGGTATGACCCGAGTGACGTCACCTGGTATGACCCGAGTGAGGTCACCTGGTATGACCCGAGTGAGGTCACCTGGTATGACCCGAGTGAGGTCACCTGGTATGACCCGAGTGAGGTCACCTGGTATGGCCCGAGTGAGGTCACCTGGTATGACCCGAGTGAGGTCACCTGGTATGACCCGAGTGAGGTCACCTGGTATGACCCGAGTGAGGTCACCTGGTATGACCCAAGTGAGGTCACCCGGTATGACCCGAGTGACGTCACCTGGTATGACCCGAGTGAGGTCACTTGGTATGACCCGAGTGACGTCACCTGGTATGACCCGAGTGAGGTCACCTGGTATGACACGAGTGAGGTCACCTGGTATGACACGAGTGACGTCACCTGGTATGACCCGAGTGACGTCACCTGGTATGACCCAAGTGAGGTCACCTGGTATGACCCGAGTGACGTCACCTGGTATGACCCGAGTGAGGTCACCTGGTATGACACGAGTGAGGTCACCTGGTATGACACGAGTGACGTCACCTGGTATGACCCGAGTGACGTCACCTGGTATGACCCAAGTGAGGTCACCCGGTATGACCCGAGTGAGGTCACCTGGTATGACCCGAGTGAGGTCACCTGGTATGACCCAAGTGAGGTCACCCGGTATGACCCGAGTGACGTCACCTGGTATGACCCGAGTGAGGTCACCTGGTATGACCCGAGTGAGGTCACCTGGTATGACCCGAGTGAGGTCACCTGGTATGACCCGAGTGAGGTCACCTGGTATGACCCGAGTGAGGTCACCTGGTATGACCCGAGTGAGGTCACCTGGTATGACCTAAGTGAGGTCACCCGGTATGACCCGAGTGACGTCACCTGGTATGACCCGAGTGAGGTCACCTGGTATGACACGAGTGAGGTCACCTGGTATGACACGAGTGACGTCACCTGGTATGACCCGAGTGACGTCACCTGGTATGACCCAAGTGAGGTCACCCGGTATGACCCGAGTGAGGTCACCTGGTATGACCCGAGTGAGGTCACCTGGTATGACCCAAGTGAGGTCACCCGGTATGACCCGAGTGACGTCACCTGGTATGACCCGAGTGAGGTCACCTGGTATGACCCGAGTGAGGTCACCTGGTATGACCCGAGTGAGGTCACCTGGTATGAGTGACGGTAACGTGACCTGCAGGGAAGTGTGGACTGTGAGCTGACGTCACACAACTATTATTATGTTCTTGTGTTGACGTATTTATCTTCGTCAATTTGATCGTTTCATCACAAGTGCAGAAAATAATATTATTTCTTATAACAATTTTTTCTGATGTTTATCTTCACTTACAACACAGGATCAATATTTGTCCACAACAAACACTAATACTAGCGATGATCTAACTATAGTAGCGACTCTTGCTACTTTCGTGTAACTCTAGTAGCGACTCTTGCTACTTTCATGTAACTCTAGTAGCGACTCTTGCTACTTTCATGTAATACTAGTAGCGACTCTTGCTACTTTCATGTAATACTAGTAGCGACTCTTGCTACTTTCATGTAATGCTAGTAGCGACTCTTGCTACTTTCATGTAATACTAGTAGCGACTCTTGCTACTTTCATGTAATACTAGTAGCGACTCTTGCTACTTTCATGTAATACTAGTAGCGACTCTTGCTATTTTCATGTAATACTAGTAGCGACTCTTGCTACTTTCATGTAATACTAGTAGCGACTCTTGCTACTTTCATGTAATACTAGTAGCGACTCTTGCTATTTTCATGTAACTCTAGTAGCGACTCTTGCTACTTTCAATACACTGTTCCTTCAGTTCCTGCAGTGTTGCCATCTCAGCTGACTCAAGTGTTCTTGTTAACTTACAGTGTTGCCATCTTGGCTGACTCAAGTGTTCTTGTTAACTTACAGTGTTGCCATCTCAGCTGACTCAAGTGTTCTTGATAATTTACAGTGTTGCCATCTTGGCTGACTCAAGTGTTCTTGTTAACTTACAGTGTTGCCATCTCGTCTGACTCAAGTGTTCTTGTTAACTTACAGTGTTGCCATCTCGGCTGACTCAAGTGTTCTTGTTAACTTACAGTGTTGCCATCTTGGCTGACTTAAGTGTTCTTGTTAATTTTCAGTGTTGCCATCTTGGCTGACTCAAGTGTTCTTGTTAACTCACAGTGTTGCCATCTTGGCTGACTAATGTGTTCTTGTTAACTTACAGTGTTGCCATCTTCGCTGACTCAAGTGTTCTTGTTAACTTACAGTGTTGCCATCTCAGCTGACTCAAGTGTTCTTGTTAACTTACAGTGTTGCCATCTCAGCTGACTCAAGTGTTCTTGTTAACTTACAGTGTTGCCATCTTGGCTGACTCAAGTGTTCTTGTTAACTTACAGTGTTGCCATCTTGGCTGACTCAAGTGTTCTTGTTAACTCACAGTGTTGCCATCTTGGCTGACTCATGTGTTCTTGTTAACTTACAGTGTTGCCATCTTGGCTGACTCAAGTGTTCTTGTTAACTCACAGTGTTGCCATCTTGGCTGACTCATGTGTTCTTGTTAACTTACAGTGTTGCCATCTTGGCTGACTCAAGTGTTCTTGTTAACTTACAGTGTTGCCATCTCAGCTGACTCAAGTGTTCTTGTTAACTTACAGTGTTGCCATCTCAGCTGACTCAAGTGTTCTTGTTAACTTACAGTGTTGCCATCTTGGCTGACTCAAGTGTTCTTGTTAACTTACAGTGTTGCCATCTTGGCTGACTCAAGTGTTCTTGTTAACTTACAGTGTTGCCATCTCAGCTGACTCAAGTGTTCTTGTTAACTTACAGTGTTGCCATCTTGGCTGACTCAAATGTTCTTGTTAACTTACAGTGTTGCCATCTCGGCTGACTCAAGTGTTCTTGTTAACTTACAGTGTTGCCATCTTGGCTGACTCAAGTGTTCTTGTTAACTTACAGTGTTGCCATCTCAGCTGACTCAAGTGTTCTTGTTAACTTACAGTGTTGCCATCTTGGCTGACTCAAATGTTCTTGTTAACTTACAGTGTTGCCATCTCGGCTGACTCAAGTGTTCTTGTTAACTTACAGTGTTGCCATCTTGGCTGACTCAAGTGTTCTTGTTAACTTACAGTGTTGCCATCTCAGCTGACTCAAGTGTTCTTGTTAACTTACAGTGTTGCCATCTTGGCTGACTCAAGTGTTCTTGTTAACTTACAGTGTTGCCATCTTGGCTGACTCAAGTGTTCTTGTTAACTTACAGTGTTGCCATCTCAGCTGACTCAAGTGTTCTTGTTAACTTACAGTGTTGCCATCTTGGCTGACTCAAGTGTTCTTGTTAACTTACAGTGTTGCCATCTTGGCTGACACAAGTGTTCTTGTTAACTTACAGTGTTGCCATCTTGGCTGACACAAGTGTTCTTGTTAACTTACAGTGTTGCCATCTTGGTTGACTCAAGTGTTCTTGTTAACTTACAGTGTTGCCATCTTGGCTGACTCAAGTGTTCTTGTTAACTTACAGTGTTGCCATCTTGGCTGACTCAAGTGTTCTTGTTACCTTACAGTGTTGCCATCTTGGCTGACTCAAGTGTTCTTGTTAACTTACAGTGTTGCCATCTCAGCTGACTCAAGTTTTCTTGTTGTTGTTGTCATATGTTTTCGTTGCTCTGCTGTGAATGTTAATTTTTCATTTAACATTGTTCGTTTTATTCATATCAAGTTTTGCTTTAAGTTTCGTTCATTCGCCGTGGCAGGAAGATATGTTCTCGTTCTGGATGTCTCGTCGTCATGATGCCTCGAACGAGACAATTGCCTAGACAGGTCTCGCATCTACCAGCTGACACCTAGTGAAGGTCAGCCTCTTACCAGGACTGACAGAATGTCAGCAGGTTGTCAGCCAGCTAGGTCTCGGCCTCCATGATGTCAGCTGGCCAGACGTATGACGTGCATGTCACCACCATTCACGTAGCATCGACTGCATGACAGTGCTAGAGATGGTGGTAGTGATGGTGGTGGTGATGGTGGTGATGGTGGTGGTGATGGTAGTGGTGGTGGTGATGGTGGTAGTGGTGGTGATGGTAGTAGTCATGGTGATGGTGGTAGTGGTGGTGATGGTGGTGGTGGTGGTGATGGTGGTAGTGGTGGTGGTGATGGTGGTAGTGGTGGTGGTGATGGTGGTAGTGGTGGTGGTGATGGTGGTAGTGGTGGTGGTGATGGTGGTAGTGGTGGTGATGGTAGTAGTCATGGTGATGGTGGTAGTGGTGGTGGTGATGGTGGTAGTGGTGGTGGTGATGGTAGTAGTCATGGTGATGGTGGTAGTGGTGGTGATGGTGGGAGTGGTGGTGATGGTGGTAGTCATGGTGATGGTGGTAGTGGTGGTGGTGATGGTATTAGTGGTGGTGATGGTGGTAGTGGTGGTGGTGATGGTGGTAGTGGTGGTGGTGATGGTGGTAGTGGTGGTGGTGATGGTGGTAGTGGTGGTGATGGTAGTAGTCATGGTGATGGTGGTAGTGGTGGTGGTGATGGTGGTAGTGGTGGTGGTGATGGTAGTAGTCATGGTGATGGTGGTAGTGGTGGTGATGGTGGGAGTGGTGGTGATGGTAGTGGTGGTGGTGATGGTAGTAGTCATGGTGATGGTGGTAGTGGTGGTGGTGATGGTGGTAGTGGTGGTGATGGTAGTAGTCATGGTGATGGTGGTAGTGGTGGTGATGGTAGTAGTCATGGTGATGGTGGTAGTGGTGGTGATGGTGGTAGTGGTGGTGATGGTGGTAGTGGTGATGGTGATGGTGGTAGTGGTGGTGATGGTGGTAGTGGTGGTGATGGTGGTAGTGGTGGTGATGGTGGTAGTGGTGGCGATGGTGGTAGTGGTGGTGGTGATGGTGGTAGTGGTGGTGGTGATGGTGGTAGTGGTGGTGGTGATGGTGGTAGTGGTGGTGATGGTGGTAGTGGTGGTGATGGTGGTAGTGGTGATGGTGATGGTGGTAGTGGTGGTGATGGTAGTAGTCATGGTGATGGTGGTAGTGGTGGTGATGGTGGTAGTGGTGGTGATGGTGGTAGTGGTGATGGTGATGGTGGTAGTGATGGTAACGGTGATGGTGATGGTGGTAGTGGTGGTTGTGATGGTGATGGTGGTAGTGGTGGCGATGGTGGTAGTGGTGGCGATGGTGGTAGTGGTGGTGGTGATGGTGGTAGTGGTGGTGATGGTGGTAGTGGTGGTGATGGTGGTAGTGGTGGTGATGGTGATGGTGGTAGTGGTGGTGATGGTGGTAGTGGTGGTGATGGTGGTAGTGGTGGTGATGGTGGTAGTGGTGGTGATGGTGGTAGTGGTAGTGATGGTGGTAGTGGTGGTGGTGATGGTGGTAGTGGTGGTGATGGTGGTAGTGGTGGTGATGGTGGTAGTGGTGGTGATGGTGGTAGTGGTGGTGGTGATGGTGGTAGTGGTGGTGGTGATGGTGGTAGTGGTGGTGATGGTGGTAGTGGTGGTGATGGTGGTAGTGGCGGTAACGGTGATGGTGATGGTGGTAGTGGTGGTGATGGTGGTAGTGGTGGTGGTGATGGTGGTAGTGGTGGTGATGGTGGTGGTGGTGGTGATGGTGATGGTGGTAGTGGTGGTGGTGATGGTGGTAGTGGTGGTGGTGATGGTGGTAGTGGTGGTGATGGTGATGGTGGTAGTGGTGGTGGTGATGGTGGTAGTGGTGGTGGTGATGGTGGTAGTGGTGGTGATGGTGGTAGTGGTGGTGGTGATGGTGGTAGTGGTGGTGATAGTGGTAGTGGTGGTGATGGTGGTAGTGGTGGTGATGGTGGTAGTGGTAGTGATGGTGATGGTGGTAGTGGTGATGGTGATGGTGGTTGTGATGGTGAGGTGGTAGTGGTTAGTGATGGTGGTAGGTGGTGGTGGTGATGGTGGTATGGTGGTAAGTGATGGTGATGGGTGGTGATGGTGGTGAATGGTATTGGTGGTGATGGTAGAGCCATGGTGATGCTGAGTGGTGGTGATGGTGGTAGTGGTGGTGGCTGGTGATGATGGTAGTGGTGATGGATGGTGGTAGTGGTGGGTGATGGTGGTAGTGGTGGTGATGGTGGTGATGTTGGTGTGTGATGTAGGTGTGGTGGTGATGGAGAGCCTGGTGATGGTGGGTAATGGTGGAGATCGGTGGTAGGGGTGGTGATGGTGGTGGTAGTGGTGGTGGTGTTGGTGGTATGTGGTGGTGGTGTTGGTGGATAGTGGTGGTGATGGTGGTGAGTGGTGGTGGATGGTGATGGTGGTGTGATGGTGATGGTGGTAGTGGTGGTGGTGATGGTGTAGTGGTGGTTGGTGATGGTGGTAGTGGTGGTGATAGTGGTAGTGGTGGTGATGGTGGTAGTGGTGGTGATGGTGGTAGTGGTAGTGATGGTGATGGTGGTAGTGGTGGTGGTGATGGTGGTAGTGGTGGTGGTGATGGTGGTAGTGGTGGTGATGGTGGTGGTGGTGGTGATGGTGATGGTGGTAGTGGTGGTGGTGATGGTGGTAGTGGTGGTGGTGATGGTGGTAGTGGTGGTGATGGTAGTAGTCATGGTGATGGTGGTAGTGGTGGTGGTGATGGTGGTGGTGGTGGTGATGGTAGTAGTCATGGTGATGGTGGTAGTGGTGGTGATGGTGGTAGTGGTGGTGGTGATGGTGGTAATGGTGGTGGTGATGGTGGTAGTGGTGGTGATGGTGGTAGTGGTGGTGGTGATGGTGGTAGTGGTGGTGGTGATGGTGGTAGTGGTGGTGATGGTGGTAGTGGTGGTGATGGTGGTAGTGGTAGTGATGGTGATGGTGGTAGTGGTGGTGGTGATGGTGGTAGTGGTGGTGGTGATGGTGGTAGTGGTGGTGATGGTGGTGGTGGTGGTGATGGTGATGGTGGTAGTGGTGGTGGTGATGGTGGTAGTGGTGGTGGTGATGGTGGTAGTGGTGGTGGTGATGGTGGTAGTGGTGGTGGTGATGGTGGTAGTGGTGGTGATGGTAGTAGTCATGGTGATGGTGGTAGTGGTGGTGGTGATGGTGGTAGTGGTGGTGGTGATGGTAGTAGTCATGGTGATGGTGGTAGTGGTGGTGATGGTGGTAGTAGTGGTAGTGATGGTGGTAGTGGTTTCGTTAACTTGGTTGTTGTTGTTAGGGTTGTTGTTTCATTGTAGGTCTGGTTTTGATTGGTCATAAAGTTGTGATTACTGTTGTTGTTGTTGTAGTTAGTGTTGATATTATGGTTATTGTAATGGTTGTGAATGTGGCCATAATTGTGGTTGTGCCCAGTTTTATGGTTGTGGTTGTTGTTGTTGTTGTTGTCGTATTGGTTGGTGGATAAAGATATGGTTATGGGAAAGTTGAAGCATTATAGCACTATCATGCACAACACTAACATGGCGGGATCCTTCTATCATTATGTTGGTTGACGAACTTCTCTTAGTTCAAACAGCGTTTTGTGTTGCTCTGTGCTATGTTGTCTTACGTTATGTTATAGTGTATTGTGTTCTGCTATGTTATGCTCTCATGTGCAATGTTGTCCTATGTTGTACTCCGTCGTGTTGTGTGTTATGCTGCTTTGTACGTTGTAAGTTTCAATTATGCTGTGCTGCTGAAGGTCAAGCATTGTTCTGTTGTGCTGTAACAGAACAGCATAGTGCCATACTGTGTTGTACTGTACTGTGTCATCAAATGTGCTGTGATGTGCTACGCGGCGTGATGTTCTGTGCTATGTTGTGCTATTCTCTGTAATGGTGTATGCTTTTATACAGGATGATGCATTTTGCTGTGCTATATCGTGTAATGCTGGGTTAGGCTACGCTATTCTCATGTCCAATTGAAATCTAATATTCCTTTATTGCGTTCTTTTTTCCTGTATTTCCTGTAACATGCTGTGCTTTGATGGTATATTTAGCGTCATGTTTATCCTGCTGATCAATTCTGTTATACGATTCTATGAAATGTTTTCAATATGCTGCAATGTTATGTTTGGTCTACAGGTTATTATGCATACATTTCACCACACAAATGTTTGCTATAGAAGTAAACAATAGATGAACAAAATTATATACTATGATCTTAACCAAAATCCAGAGCAATATATATATACATATATATATATATATATATATATATATATATATATGGGGATAGGGGAGAAAGAATACTTCCCACGTATTCCCTGCGTGTCGTAAAAGGCGAATAAAAGAGAAGGGAGCGGGGGGCTGGAAATCCTCCCCTCTTGTTTTTTTTTAAATTTTCCAAAAGAAGGAACAGAGAAGGGGGTCAGGTGAGTATATTCCCTCTAAGGCCCAGTTCTCTGTTCTTAACGCTACCTCGCTGGCGCGGGAAATGGCGAATGGTATGAAAAAAAGAAAAAAAAAAGAATATATATATATATATATATATATATATATATATATATATATATATATATATATATACATATTGGAAAGGATCACAATTTTGCGCGTGATCAAGATATTCCTGTGAGTCCACGGGGAAAATGAAACACGAAAAGTTCCCAAGTGCACTTTCGTGTAATAATCACTTCATCAGGGGAGACACAAGAGAGAAATATAACAGTCAGTTGATATACATCGAAGAGACGAAGCTAGGACGCCATTTGGTAAACATGTAATTGTCCAAAACATACAACGAGCGTTCATAAACTTATCATCTTACAAATCTTATCAACAATAAAGTTATCTAATTTGTACAGACCATCACTAATACTAAGATTATAATTCTTTGTGTATCTAATAATAGAAGATTCAATGATATCTCTGTTGGTAATAGAGTTAGAGTTAACAACTGAGATGACGTTACTCCAGTCAATACAATGATCATAGTTTTTAACATGATTAAACAAGGCATTTGATTCTTGTCCCGTTCTTATACTATATTTATGTTGCTTAAGTCTAACAGAAAGATTCTTACCAGTCTTACCGACATAGAATTTATCAGTTTCCACACGGAACTTTTTAGATGCAACCAAGAGAATTTTCTGGTGAATTCCTGATTAAGATATTCTTTATAGTATTATTGTTGCTAAAGGCAACATTTACATTAAAGGATTTAAGCAACATGGGAAGCAAAGTGAAATTATTATTATAAAGGAGAACTAAAAGATTCTTGATGTCAATGGGAGGTTTGGGCTCAACTCTATAAAATGATTTCTTTGCTAACTTAAGGGATTTATCAATGAAAGATCTAGGGTACTTTAACTTAGATCCAATAGAATATAGATTCTCAAACTCATCAATAAACTCTGGACTGCAAATACGTAATGCCCTTAGGAACATAGATTGAAATGATGATAATTCAACTCTGTCATGTTGAGATGAGAAATAATGGATATATGAGCATACATTGGTGGGTTTTCTGTATATGCTATACTTAAACTTGTTTCCTTGTCTATGGATCATGCAATCTAAAAATGGTAACATACCATTATTATCATTTTCTACAGTAAATTTGATGGAAGGTACTAAATTGTTAAGTAAGGGGAGAAATATTTGTAAATTTTCATTTGTTGGCCAAACACAAAGAACATCATTTACATACCTGAACCAAATTGCATTAGAAGGTAAGATATCCTTTAGTAATTTTGTTTCAAAAAATTCCATATAAAGATTACTTAGTACAGGTGAAAGAGGGTTACCCTTTGCCATACCAAATTTTCGAGCATGATAATCTCCATTAAATTGAAATACACAGTCTTTTATACACAATTTTATCAATTCAATGAAATTAGACTTTGAAACAGGTAAATGAATATCATCCAAGACATCAAATAAATATTCTAAAAGGTCATTAACTGGAACTTTAGTGAAATGTGAGGAAACATCAAAGCTAACTAGTTTGAAATCAAAATTAACATTGATATTGTTCAGCTTGTTGACTAAATCTACATTGTTCATGATATTAGAATTTGATACCTTACCCACTAAAGGGCTTAATAAGGAAACTAACCATTTTGATAATTTATATGTGATGGAGCCTACTGAACTCACTATAGGTCTTGCTGGAAAATTTTGTTTATGTGTTTTGATAAGTCCATACATATATGGCAATGAAGGGGACAAAGATGATAAATTTTTGATAAGAGAAATGTTACCTTTCAACAACAACTTCATTTCTTTATTGAAGTGAGAATTAACTGCTTCTAAGGGATTTTTACTAAGTTTAGAATATGTTGTGTTATCATTTAGAAGATCATTCATTTTAGACAAATAGTTACTTTTGTCTAAAATCACAACAGTGTTAGCCTTATCTGCTTTAGTAATATGTATATCCTTGTCTTTTTTTGAGGTGTTAATAGCTCTTATGAATCTTTTAGGGCAATTAGCTTCCACTGGTTCTGACAAACTGGCATACACTAAACCCTTCCAAATATCATTATCATCATTACTTGAATTACTGTATTTTTCTAAATTACAAAAAGACTTTGTGACATCAACACAGCTGGCTTCTCTGTTAGAGCACACAAAACTTAAACCATAGCCTAATGCACACAAGGAATCTTTATCTAGTTGTTTATTAGACAGGTTTACCACAAAAGATGGGTTTGTGTTCTTGGTCCAGTCGCTGTTTTCAATAAGATGACAATACCGACACACTGGAAGACCCGGATGTTAGACTATTGCTATGATGAATTAAGGAAAGAACGTAATAGGCTACAAGTGTCACTAAACCGTAAGTTGGACCATCTCTCTTATCAAAAATTTGTCATCTTTGTCCCCTTCATTGCCATATATGTATGGACTTATCAAAACACATAAATAAAATTTTCCAGCAAGACCTATAGTGAGTTCAGTAGGCTCCATCACATATAAATTATCAAAATGGTTAGTTTCCTTATTAAGCCCTTTAGTAGGTAAGGTATCAAATTCTAATATCATGAACAATGTAGATTTAGTCAATAAGCTAAACAATATCAATATCAATTTTGATTTCAACTAGTTAGCTTTGATGTTTCCTCACTTTTCACTAAAGTTCCAGTTGATGACCTTTTAGAATATTTATTTGATGTTTTGGATGATATTCATTTACCTGTTTCAAAGCCTAATTTCATTAAACTGATAAAATTGTTTATAAAAGACTGTGTATTTCAATTTAATGGAGATTATTATGCTCAAAAATTTGGTATGGCAATGGGTAACCCTCTTTCACCTGTACTAAGTAATCTTTATATGGAATTTTTTGAAACAAAATTACTAAAGGATATCTTACCTTCTAATGCAGTTTGGTTTAGGTATGTAGATGATGTTCTTTGTGTTTGGCCAACAGATGAAAATTTACAAATATTTCTCCCCTTACTTAACAATTTAGTACCTTCCATCAAATTTACTGTAGAAAATTAAAATAATGGTATGTTACCATTTTTAGATTGCATGATCCATAGACAAGGAAACAAGTTTAAGTATAGCATATACAGAAAACCCACCAATGTATGCTCATATATCCATTATTTCTCATCTCAACATGACAGAGTTGAATTATCATCATTTCAATCTATGTTCCTAAGGGCATTACGTATTTCCAGTCCAGAGTTTATTGATGAGTTTGAGAAGCTATATTCTATTGGATCTAAGTTAAAGTACCCTAGATCTTTCATTGATAAATCCCTTAAGTTAGCAAAGAAATCATTTTATAGAGTTGGGCCCAAACCTCCCATTGACACCAAGAATCTTTTAGTTCTCCCATTTAATAATAATTTCACTTTGCTTCCCATGTTGCTTAAATCCTTTAATGTAAATGTTGCCTTTAGCAACAATAATACTATAAAGAATATCTTAATCAGGAATTCACCAGAAAATTCTCTTGGTTGCATCTATAAAGTTCCTTGTGGAAACTGTGATAAATTCTATGTCGGTAAGACTGATAAGAATCTTTCTGTTAGACTTAAGCAACATAAATATAGTATAAAAACGGGACAAGAATCAAATGCCTTGTTTAATCATGTTAAGAACTATGATCATTGTATTGACTGGAGTAACGTCATCTCAGTTGTTAACTCTAACTCTATCACCAAGAGAAATATCATTGAATCTTCTATTATTAAATACATAAGGAATTATAATCTTAATATTAGTGATAGTCTGTACAAATTAGATAACTTTAATGTTGATAAGATTTGTAAAATGATAAGTTTATGAACGCTCGTCGTATGTTTTGGACAATCACATGTTTACCAAATGGCGTCCTAGCTTCGTCTCTTCGATGTATATCAACTGACTGTAACCAAGATGGGAAAAAAGGAGAGATAGGTAGTATGTTTGAGGAAAGGAACCTGGATGTTTTGGCTCTGAGTGAAACGAAGCTCAAGGGTAAAGGGGAAGACTGGTTTGGGAATGTCTGGGGAGTAAAGTCAGGGATTAGTGAGAGGACAAGAGCAAGGGAAGGAGTAGCAATACTCCTGAAACAGGAATTGTGGGAGTATGTGATAGAATGTAAGAAAGTAAATTCTCGATTAATGTGGGTAAAACTGAAAGTTGATGGAGAGAGGTGGGTGATTATTGGTTCATATGCACCTGGGCATGAGAAGAAAGATCATGAGAGGCAAGTGTTTTGGGAGCAGCTGAATGAGTGTGTTAGTGGTTTTGATGCACGAGACCGGGTTATAGTGATGGGTGATTTGAATGCAAAGGTGAGTAATGTGGCAGTTGAGGGAATAATTGGTATACATGGGGTGTTCAATGTTGTAAATGGAAATGGTGAAGAGCTTGTAGATTTATGTGCTGAAAAAGGACTGATGATTGGGAATACCTGTTTTAAAAAGCGAGATATACATAAGTATACTTATGTAAGTAGGAGAGATGGCCAGAGAGCGTTATTGGATTACGTGTTAATTGACAGGCGTGAGAAAGAGAGACTTTTGGATGTTAATGTGCTGAGAGGTGCAACTGGAGGGATGTCTGATCATTATCTTGTGGAGGCTAAGGTGAAGATTTGTATGGGTTTTCAGAAAAGAAGAGTGAATGTTGGGGTGAAGAGGGTGGTGAGAGTAAGTGAGCTTGGGAAGGAGACCTGTGTGAGGAAGTACCAGGAGAGACTGAGTACAGAATGGAAAAAGGTGAGAACAATGGAAGTAAGGGGAGTGGGGGAGGAATGGGATGTATTTAGGGAATCAGTGATGGATTGCGCAAAAGATGCTTGTGGCATGAGAAGAGTGGGAGGTGGGTAGATTAGAAAGGGTAGTGAGTGGTGGGATGAAGAAGTAAGAGTATTAGTGAAAGAGAAGAGAGAGGCATTTGGACAATTTTTGTAGGGAAAAAATGAAATTGAGTGGGAGATGTATAAAAGAAAGAGACAGGAGGTCAAGAGAAAGGTGCAAGAGGTGAAAAAAAGGGCAAATGAGAGTTGGGGTGAGAGAGTATCATTAAATTTTAGGGAGAATAAAAAGATGTTCTGGAAGGAGGTAAATAAAGTGCGTAAGACAAGGGAGCAAACGGGAACTTCAGTGAAGGGCGCAAATGGGGAGGTGATAACAAGTAGTGGTGATGTGAGAAGGAGATGGAGTGAGTATTTTGAAGGTTTGTTGAATGTGTTTGATGATAGAGTGGCAGATATAGGGTGTTTTGGTCGAGGTGGTGTGCAAAGTGAGAGGGTTAGGGAAAATGATTTGGTAAACAGAGAAGAGGTGGTGAAAGCTTTGCGGAAGATGAAAGCCGGCAAGGCAGCAGCTTTGGATGGTATTGCAGTGGAATTTATTAAAAAATGGGGTGACTGTATTGTTGACTGGTTGGTAAGGTTATTTAATTTATGTATGACTCATGGTGAGGTGCCTGAGGATTGGCGGAATGCGTGCATAGTGCCATTGTACAAAGGCAAAGGGGATAAGAGTGAGTGCTCAAATTACAGAGGTATAAGTTTGTTGAGTATTCCTGGTAAATTATATGGGAGGGTATTGATTGAGAGGGTGAGGGCATGTACAGAGCATCAGATTGGGGAAGAGCAGTGTGGTTTCAGAAGTGGTAGAGGATGTGTGGATCAGGTGTTTGCTTTGAAGAATGTATGTGAGAAATACTTAGAAAAGCAAATGGATTTGTATGTAGCATTTATGGATCTGGAGAAGGCATATGATAGAGTTGATAGAGATGCTCTGTGGAAGGTATTAAGAATATATGGTGTGGGAGGCAAGTTGTTAGAAGCAGTGAAAAGTTTTTATCGAGGATGTAAGGCATGTGTACGTGTAGGAAGAGAGGAAAGTGATTAGTTCTCAGTGAATGTAGGTTTGCGGCAGGGGTGTGTGATGTCTCCATGGTTGTTTAATTTGTTTATGGATGGGGTTGTTAGGGAGGTGAATGCAAGAGTTTTGGAAAGAGGGGCAAGTATGAAGTCTGTTTGGGATGAGAGAGCTTGGGAAGTGAGTCAGTTGTTGTTCGCTGATGATACAGCGCTGGTGGCTGATTCATGTGAGAAACTGCAGAAGCTGGTGACTGAGTTTGGTAAAGTGTGTGAAAGAAGAAAGTTAAGAGTAAATGTGAATAAGAGCAAGGTTATTAGGTACAGTAGGGTTGAGGGTCAAGTCAATTGGGAGGTGAGTTTGAATGGAGAAAAACTGGAGGAAGTGAAGTGTTTTAGATATCTGGGAGTGGATCTGGCAGCGGATGGAACCATGGAAGCGGAAGCGGATCATAGGGTGGGGAAGGGGGCGAAAATTCTGGGAGCCTTGAAGAATGTGTGGAAGTCGAGAACATTATCTCGGAAAGCAAAAATGGGTATGTTTGAAGGAATAGTGGTTCCAACAATGTTGTATGGTTGCGAGGCGTGGACTATGTATAGAGTTGTGCGCAGGAGGATGGATGTGCTGGAAATGAGATGTTTGAGGACAATGTGTGGTGTGAGGTGGTTTGATCGAGTAAGTAACGTAAGGGTAAGAGAGATGTGTGGAAATAAAAAGAGCGTGGTTGAGAGAGCAGATGAGGGTGTTTTGAAATGGTTTGGGCACATGGAGAGAATGAGTGAGGAAAGATTGACCAAGAGGATATATGAGTCGGAGGTGGAGGGAACGAGGAGAAGAGGGAGACCAAATTGGAGGTGGAAAGATGGAGTGAAAAAGATTTTGTGTGATCGGGGCCTGAACATGCAGGAGGGTGAAAGGAGGGCAAGGAATAGAGTGAATTGGAGCGATGTGGTATACCGGGGTTGACGTGCTGTCAGTGGATTGAATCAGGGCATGTGAAGCGTCTGGGGTAAACCATGGAAAGCTGTGTAGGTATGTATATTTGCGTGTGTGGACGTATGTATATACATATGTATGGGGGTGGGTCGGGCCATTTCTTTCGTCTGTTTCCTTGCGCTACCTCGCAAACGCGGGAGACAGTGACAAAGCAAAAAAAAAAAAAAAAAAAAAATATATATATATATATATATATATATATATATATATATATATATATATATATATAATATGTATTTTTGATTTTTTTTTTGTCGCTGTTTCCCGCGTTTGCGAGGTAGCGCAAGGAAACAGACGAAAGAAATGTCCCAACCCACCCACATACACATGTATATATATTCGTCCACACACGCAAATATACATACCTACACAGCTTTCCATGGTTTACCCCAGACGCTTCACATGCCTTGATTCAATCCACTGACAGCGCGTCAACCCCGGTATACCACATCGCTCCAATTCACTGTATTCCTTGCCCTCCTTTCACCCTCCTGCATGTTCAGGCCCCGATCACACAAAATCTTTTTCACTCCATCTTTCCACCTCCAATTTGGTCTCCCTCTTCTCCTCGTTCCCTCCACCTCCGACACATATATCTTCTTGGTCAATCTTTCCTCACTCATTCTCTCCATGTGACCAACCCATTTCAAAACACCCTCTTCTGCTCTCTCAACCACGCTCTTTTTATTTCCACACATCTCTCTTACCCTTACGTTACTTACTCGATCAAACCACCTCACACCACACATTGTCCTCAAACATCTCATTTCCAGCACATCCATCCTCCTGCGCACAACGCTATCCATAGTCCACGCCTCGCAACCATACAACATTGTTGGAACCACTATTCCTTCAAACATACCCATTTTTTGCTCTCCGAGATAATGTTCTCGACTTCCACACATTCTTCAAGGCTCCCAGAATTTTAGCCCCCTCCCCCACCCTATGATCCACTTCCGCTTCCATTGTTCCATCCGCTGCCAGATCCACTCCCAGATATCTAAAACACTTCACTTCCTCCAGTTTTTCTCCAAACTCACCTCCCAATATACTTGACCCTCAACCCTACTGTACCTAATAACCTTGCTCTTATTCACATTTACTCTTAACTTTCTTCTTTCACCCACTTTACCAAACTCAGTCACCAGCTTCTGTAGTTCCTCACATGAATCAGCCACCAGCGCTGTATCATCAGCGAACAACAACTGACTCACTTCCCAAGCTCTCTCATCCCCAACAGACTTCATACTTGCCCCTCTTTCCAAAACTCTTGCATTCACCTCCCTAACAACCCCATCCATAAATATATTTGATATATATATATATATATATATATATATATATATATATATATATATATATATATATATATATATATATATATATATATATATATATATATATATATATATATATATATATATATATATATATTCTATATATATATATATATA
>NC_092271.1:3174947-3189947 GCF_036320965.1 Panulirus ornatus | reverse complement strand
TTTCATGTTTGTATTTCATGGACCAGAAATGAATTGTTGTTAATAGATTAATGTTGTTGGAAGTGTTACCACTGCCGTGTGCGTGGTGCTACTGTACAGTTGTGGCCTTGTATGAAGCACCTCATCTGTGCCTCCAAGTGGAACTTCCATTATTCAGTAGTTTCATTTCCTGCGTCCAGACAGGAGAGTCAAGACCATAAAACATACGCTTTGTCCTCCATTTCTCTCCCAGATTAATCATAATTTAACCGTGAATAAAAACGATACTGTAATGTTATTAAATTCAGACTCATCCTGCAGTCCCACTCACCACATTGTCCTCTTCAGAGCTCATGTAGCCTTTGAGGCAACACCAAGGCCAGCCAGAGGTTTGTATCTGGCAGGATATGTCGTCCTGCAGGAGGAACACTGGTCGTGGTCCTTCCTGTGCCAGTTAATCAGTGTCTCTAATACACTGGGAACACTAGAGGGCTTCCTCGTCCCTCCCAAATTACCTTCGCTACTTTCCACGTTGATGTTCGAGGATTTTCTGGAATGCTCTCAGTGGAAAGCTTGACAGAGCTCTCTCTCTCTCTCTCTCAGTACATAAGACGTCATCATGGATTGAGATTTGCTTCCCATATAAGGTCAACGTAATAATCAGCCTCTGGCATAATGAATAAGTGCAAAGACTTCAGTTAGAACAGAACATATGGTTGGTTGGCTGGCCTGGGGTCGGGTGGAACACAATGAGGAGCACCTCCAGCTGGTGAGTACCGGGTAATTTGTGTCTGCGTGGACCCAGTTTACCGAAGATCTGCGCACGTATACGCCCCTCACCCAGTAATGGTTGTGAGATGGTTCATCCATTTCCTTACCTCAAACATTTCTTCCCTCTGGTCTACTGTGAAGAATATCACTGGAAAATCAAAAGATTTTTGCACATCGTCTTTACTGAGATCCACAACTTCTGCTGTTTTTAGTTTACTCTCAAATCTCATATCATTTTCATCTGGTCTTGTTACCCACTAAAGCGGTCAGTTCACCACGGAAAACGGCGATTCGGTGGTTCGAGACAATGGAACTATAGCAGAGAATTATTTTTCATTTAATCTTTATCTTCCATTAAAGACGTAAGTCATGCAGCGAATCCTGATAGAACAGTGAGTAGGGGAAAATATTCTATATCATACTAACATACATGGTGTAAATATTGTATCAAAACGACATATAGTAAAAATGGTCCATAGCGATTCATCTGACGATAACAGAGATATGATGAACGTGAATATGTTAAGCCGTTGGCTGTTCTTTCGGTAAAGTCTCTTGTTACATATAATGTTTCGAAGGATAGGACGTTTGACAGTGTAATACTCAGTAATGTCTGGGAAGGACGCGTCGCCCAGTTAACTTCTCTTGAGAGACGCACGAATGGCTGCCGTCAGTCGAGTCAAGATTCTCAGTCATTCAGAACATTGTCACTTGATGAACAATACTGAACTCGGTCATCAACGATTGGGTTCATGTCTGACAAATCTACTTGATTTGTTTTTGTCATCAGAATGAACGATAAAGATAGTGACATCATCCTTCCAACATTTTAGGAAAGTATTCCATATAATTCCACATCAAAGGTTACATGTAAATCACATAATGAGGTTGTAATGATGAGGTTGTAATGATGAGGTTGTAGGTAACTGGTTAGATGATCTGTTGACAGTATGAATAAAGATGATTAATGATCACGCCCAAGACTGGCTTGACTTACCCACATGGTGTTCCACAGGGGTTAGTCTTATCACTGACTCTCTTTCTCATGTCTGCTTATGATATTCATGATGACCTGCACCAGACTCTGCCAAAATTCGAAGTCGATATTGTGCTGGGAAATAAATCTAAAACAGAAACTGAACGTTTACAGCCTCAAAATGACGTGGCAAATGGATCTTTCTTTACCAATAAGCTCTGGCGAATCATTCCCTCCTCAGAATAAGTCACTGATCTTTGTGTCAGTGTTTATGATGGATAATATCTTCCTATTTTCAGATGAGCAAGATGGGATCACCCATAGTGTAAGACGGTGATGGTCTTGTAATATATCTATAAACACGCAAGGAAACTTGCTAGTCTCATGACGACGACCATCAACCTTGTACAGTTGTTAATAATTCATCAAATACCTTGGCATGATAGAAACTGGTGGGCTGGCATGATATGTTTTCTGGATCATATGAGAAAGATTGTATCGGCAATGTGGAAGGTATGAGGAGGAAGAATGGTGGAGGCGAGTGGTTATACCACTGAATAATATCATTCCGCTGTTCTCCAGTGAAACGCAACAAGGGTTTAATGTTGTCGGAACTTCTAGTCACTGTAAGTCTGCTTCCAAAGAGTCATGGTCAGCTGATTAGGGACACCATAGCTCCCAGCTAGAGTGTACAGACAGGAGGCACGTAGAGGAACCTAAACATCACTGAAACCTCACGTTTCTACAGCAATATAAAGTCTACGCACTTTGACAGACGGTTGGAGGTAAAGGCTTTCATCGTGAGCTTAAGAAACTGGATGGTGGTTTCTTGATTGGTCCATGGAAGTGCTCTAACCGAAAGCAATTTAGTAAATTACAAGAAGATAACGAACGCTTTAGAGCTCCAGGCTCTTTTCTTTTCTCATTTTATGTAATTATCTACAAATATTTCACCAAATTTCTACAGATGTAGACGGATTTACTAACCTATATATTCCAATTAAAAAACAAACAATTAAGGGAAACATGATTTCACATTTTACCAACAAATAAATCTAAGGATTTTACATAGAAATTTTAAGACAGAGTGTCTGCAGCTCTTGTGACGAACATTTCACCAACAACGTGTAACAAAGACTCACCAATCAGAAGTACAGAAGTTATTCATCATCCCTTCATAATGAAGGACGACCATGAACCTCAGTATGGAGGCAGCAGTGTGAACCAAGGGACCAACAACTATGTAAGTGATGACTGGATAAAAAGCTTCGTCCTACCTGGCGATCAGTCTCCAGACTCGAGGTGCCGTGGTTGGAGGCGTGACTGGGGTAGGAGTCATGGTGCCAAGTGCCAAATGGAAGGTATGACCGTGGCCCACCACACGGTGGTAGCTATGACAGTGGCAATCATGATGACAAGCTCCAAGCTGGTAATAGCCATGGCGTCATGATAACGCCTGATCTCGGGTCATTATTTCAGAATTCGTGTTGCTTCTCATGATGGTGGCATGCATGGTCGTGCCTGCTGAACTTCATGACTGAAAGTATGAAAGACGTTGGCAGACTCTCCAACTGTGGCGGTGGTGGAGGAGGCCGCCTTCACTGTGGCAGCAACCCTATCTGAATGACAGTCACGTAGCAAAACTCCTTCGGGCCACAAAAGAGGAACGTGTCGGGAGATTTACTCGACACTAACGTTATCTTCATCCCTCCCAGCTCTCCTCCCTCACACACTTTCCCACTTTCTCTCTCTCTCTCTCTCTCTCTCTCTCTCTCTCTGTCTCTCTCTCTCTCTCTCTCTCTCTCTCTCTCTCTCTCTCTCTCTCTCTCTCTCTCTGCCCCTCGTACATCGCTTAACTCTAGGTTCAGGTATTCTCTCACACCTCTCTCCTAGCCTCTATGGAATATTGCTTCTCCCTCTGATGCTCGCTAAAAACTCTCTCTCTTCCTTTGACTGCTCACCACTCGTCTCCTCATTATGACGTCTTCACTGGCTCTGGCCTTCTGTTCTGTTCTGTGGAACCCATTCTCTACTGGATGACAATATACATATATATATATATATATATATATATATATATATATATATATATATATATATATATATATATATATATATATATATATATATATATATCTTTTCTTTTCTTTTAAACTATTCGCCATTTCCCGCGTTAGCGAGGTAGCGTTAAGAACAGAGGACTGGGCCTTTTTTGGAATACCCTCACCTGGCCCCCTCTGTTCCTTCTTTTGGAAAATTAAAAAAAAAAAAAAAAACGAGAGGGGAGGATTTCCAGCCCCCCGCTCCCTCCCCTTTTAGTCGCCTTCTACGACACGCAGGGAATACGTGGGAAATATTCTTAATCCCCTATCCCCAGGGATAGGGGATTGTATTGTCTTTGTATTACCATCAATAACACTTCACTCTAAATCCCTTAGCCTGATTTGCTATTCTATAACTGACAATTTCCTCCAGATGAATTTATAATGTTTTGGATTACTTCCTGCTAAGTCAACAATATTTTTTTCAAAGTTTTACTGTACATCTTTCCTTATCCTACTATATCTGTTCATAGTAATATTATCCCATAGATGTGCTGGCTGGCTAAATGGAGTGGCACCAATATTTTTGTTATAGCATATCTTGAAGCTGCTTTGGTTTCTGATATCTTTTATTGAACTACTCCCTCTTTCTTAACATTTCCTCTGTATTTTTAACTAAGGTTACCCATGTTCCTACTCCTTCATTGTAAATTTTACATAACTTCTCTCCCCTGCAGAAACAGTTGTCTACCCTTTCATTTCAAACTTCTTACCCAGTTTAAATCATCATCATTGGTGCTGTCTTTAAGTATGTTAATTCACCAGTAACAAAATGCTAAAGAAAAGAAATCTCTTTTCGAAGTACCTTTTCTCTAGGATGATGCTAGTACTGCTGCTGCTGAAGTATAATCAGCTTGTCAGTCTCCCTTCCTCATTCACACAACATACCCATATCCAAACTACAATTAAAGCCTTATGTGGACAGAAATCAGCCATGTAACCGAAATAGTCAGAATATAATTCGAGAATCCACAAACTACACATGTCGGGAACACAACAGCGCCTGTAAAGACAGTATTATCATAGCTACCAATTGTGGATGTTAACCTTCATGACTCCTTGAAAGAGTTGTGGTGCAGGGATCTACTAAACCAAAGTACATCTATGTCTGAAAATATTAGGACACATGCTATCCACAAAGCCAATGCATGACTACAGGAAACCTATAACCAAACACCAAAAGTTTTGACTACATTAAAAAAAGAGTACAACAGAGGAAGGACCCCAACTCCTTCATGTGTCTATTTTCTCATCTATGCTTAGTGGACAGTCAATCCCTTCTTGGAAAGAAATTGGAGTATGAAATCCGAGGAAAAAATAAATAAATTTTCCTACAGGAACCAGTTTTCTTTGCTTTTCCTACATATCTTACCCTCTATTTTTCTATTACATTCATTTTCTATTATATTATTACATAAATGAGTGAGATGTATGTATGAAAAAGGAGGTCTAGAGGGTTGTGGTGTGGTAATATCCTACCATCAGCTTTGTCGCTGTCTCCCGCGTTTGCGAGGTAGCGCAAAGAAACAGACGAAAGAAATGGCCCAACCCACCCCCATACACATGTATATACATACGTCCACACACGCAAAAATACATACCTACACAGCTTTCCATGGTTTACCCCAGACGCTTCACATGCCCTGATTCAATCCACTGACAGCACGTCAACCCCGGTATACCACATCGATCCAATTCACTCTATTCCTTGCCCTCCTTTCACCCTCCTGCATGTTCAGGCCCCGATCACACAAAATCTTTTTCACTCCATCTTTCCACCTCCAATTTGGTCTCCCACTTCTCCTCGTTCCCTCCACCTCCGACACATATATCCTCTTGGTCAATCTTTCCTCACTCATTCTCTCCATGTGCCCAAACCATTTCAAAACACCCACTTCTGCTCTCTCAACCACGCTCTTTTTATTTCCACACATCTCTCTTACCCTTACGTTACTTACTCGATCAAACCACCTCACACCACACAGTGTCCTCAAACATCTCATTTCCAGCACATCCATCCTCCTGCGCACAACTCTATCCATAGCCCACGCCTCGCAACCATACAAAATTGTTGGAACCACTATTCCTTTAAACATAGCCATTTTTGCTTTCCGAGATAATGTTCTCGACTTCCACACATTCTTCAAGGCTCCCAGGATTTTCGCCCCCTCCCCCACCCTATGATCCGCTTCCGCTTCCATGGTTCCATCCGCTGCCAGATCCACTCCCAGATATCTAAAACACTTTACTTCCTCCAGTTTTTCTCCATTCAAACCTACCTCCCAATTGACTTGACCCTCAACCCTACTGTACCTAATAACCTTGCTCTTATTCACATTTACTCTTAACTTTCTTCTTTCACACACTTTACCAAACTCAGTCACCAGCTTCTGCAGTTTCTCACATGAATCAGCCACCAGCGATGTATCATCAGCGAACAACAACTGACTCACTTCCCAAGCTCTCTCATCCCCAACAGACTTCATACTTGCCCCTCTTTCCAAAACTCTTGCATTTACCTCCCTAACAACCCCATCCATAAACAAATTAAACAAGCATGGAGACATCACACACCCCTGCCGCAAACCTACATTCACTGAGAACCAATCACTTTCCTCTCTTCCTACACGTACACATGCCTCACATCCTCGATAAAAACTTTTCACTGCTTCTAACAACTTGCCTCCCACACCATATATTCTTAATACCTTCCACAGAGCATCTCTGTCAACTCTATCATATGCCTTCTCCAGATCCATAAATGCTACATACAAATCCATTTGCTTACATATATATATATACATATATATATATATATATATATATATATATATATATATATATATATATATATATATATATATATATATATATATATATATATATATATATATATATATATATATATATATATATATATCCAATCCTCTTCTCCGCCTGCTTGTTGCTGGCATTACCATTCTAGACCTGGACCCAGCCATCACCTCGTTACTACCCTGGCCACATCCGGTGCACTTAAAGTTTCTCACGCACTTTCCTTTCCTGGCAACTTTCTCTGAGTGCTTTTATTTGTGGCACTTCCAGTCGGCCAGTCCTTGGTCCTCCTCCTGGTCCAGTGGGTCTACCACCAGCCGGTCAGTACAAACCTTACCTTCTCCATAGATCTCTTTGTTTGTGCTCGACATTAAAGCCAATTTAGAACGTCTTTATTTGTTGAAAAGCTTCGTCTTGGTTCTCGCCTTAAGAATCTTACTTCATATCTCAAATGTTCGCGTTACCTTCGATGATATATTCTCCTGTGTCTTTTAGTGTTGTCTTACTGAGGATTCTTGTGTGTCAGACTCCGCTGTCTAACATCATTACTGTACGAGTCTCCGGAAATATGATGATAAAGTCGTAGTAGCACACCTTCACTTGCGATGTAAACATCTACGTATTTTGGATATTTCGTGGATTTGAAATAAAAGTTTGTATTAAATGAATATCTAATATTTATATCTTATATTTACTAACAAAGAGCTACTTGATTAGATCTTGGTGTCCTTCATCCATATATGTGTATTACCTTCTCAGCTCGGGTCCCACTGGCTCAACCTCCGCCTTCTCAACTTCTCCTGGCAGTCATGAACCAAGCAGCCACATAAGACATGAACAGTTTGACTTCCGACTGTGGACGACCCAAAATACTCCATGAATCTTAATCTGACACACCAACAAGTGAAGGTAAAGACAACAACTTAAATCAAGTTAAGAAAACGTGAATGATGACCACGATGGACACTGGGAGCGCCTTCCTACTGATAAAGGTTTACTGGAACTTCCCTTCAATCAATTATTTTCTTCTCTGATCTGTCTGTCTGTCTGTCTGTCTGTCTCTCTCTCTCTCTCTCTCTCTCTCTCTCTCTCTCTCTCTCTCTCTCTCTCTCTCTCTCTCTCTCTCTCTCTCTCTCTCTCTCTCTCTCTCTCTCTCTCTCTCTCTCTCTCTCAAAAAAAAAAAAAAAAAAAAAAAAAAAAAAAAAAATTTAAGATTAGCTATCATTTCTATACCATCCAAACAGCCAATAAGCCATTCAGCTAATCCCTTCCCATTCTCCTGCATTACTTGGTTTAGATTCGCATCACATAATGCAGTTGAAACCACTCATCTCTCCAACCTTCTCGTCTATTGCAAATTGAATATTGTACTTCGCTTACTAATTTCTCACAGCTGAATACTCTACAGTTTTCAGACTAAGTCCTGCTCTACACCCATGTCTCTCCTGGCACAACACAACACATCCTAGATCGCTTCAACCAAACACACACACACACACACACACACACACACACACACACCACTAGTGGTAATAGACATCCACAAAGTTAGTGCCACAGGTCACTGACACATCTTCACGCAGCAGACACGCGACACCAGCATACAGAACACTGATACATGTTGTTTGGTCATTGTCATAGCTGGACGTCACGCCAGTCATTGATAATGTCTTGATACAGTTATACAATCAAACAGCAACAGATCATAGAGTCCTAAGCAGAAGTTGTCTCTAATATTATAAGTCAATAATCCGAAGCTAAATGCTTATCATGTCTGTGTTTAAACACATCTATGGTACTGCTCTCAGACACTCATATTTAGAATATGATTCCACATGTTAACAACGACGTTAAAGAGAAATTACTTCGTGTTTCTCGAAGCAAAGCGTTTGACTAAGAGGTTATCTTCCTTACTACGAATGTAATCAGAAGAGTCTATAGTTAAGTTCCTCGTTAATGCGAAACTATCGAAGAATTAATTAATTATATAAATCCATGTATTTAGATCACTTCTTAACCTTCTCTTTTCTAACGTAAGTAGATTTGTTTTGTTACGTCGGTTTTTATTGGATTTATATCTCAGGCCAGAATCAAGGTTGTAGCTCGCGTCTAGACTCACTTCATTTTGTCTGCGTCTCTTCGTAAGTATGGTGACCAATAGTGAACATATCAGTCAAGACGGACACGCGATATTTAATTAACAAAAGTGAGGGTAATTTTATATATATATATATATATATATATATATATATATATATATATATATATATATATATATATATATATTTTTTTTTTTTTTTTTTTTTTTTTTTTGCTTTGTCGCTGTCTCCCGCGTTTGCGAGGTAGCGCAAGGAAACAGACGAAAGAAATGGCCCAACCCACCCCCATACACATGAATATACATACGTCCACACACGCAAATATACATACCTACACAGCTTTCCATGGTTTACCCCAGACGCTTCACATGCCTTGATTCAATCGACTGACAGCACGTCAACCCCGTTATACCACATCGCTCCAATTCACTCTATTCCTTGCCCTCCTTTCACCCTCCTGCATGTTCAGGCCCCGATCACACAAAATCTTTTTCACTCCATCTTTCCACCTCCAATTTGGTCTCCCTCTTCTCCTCGTTCCCTCCACCTCCGACACATATATTCTCTTGGTCAATCTTTCCTCACTCATTCTCTCCATGTGCCCGAACCATTTCAAAACACCCTCTTCTGCTCTCTCAACCACGCTCTTTTTATTTCCACACATCTCTCTTACCCTTACGTTACTTACTCGATCAAACCACCTCACACCACATATTGTCCTCAAACATCTCATTTCCAGCACATCCATCCTCCTGCGCACAACTCTATCCATAGCCCACGTCTCGCAACCATACAACATTGTTGGAACCACTATTCCTTCAAACATACCCATTTTTGCTTTCCGAGATAATGTTCTCGACTTCCACACATTCTTCAAGGCTCCCAGAATTTTCGCCCCCTCCCCCAACCTATGATCCACTTCCGCTTCCATGGTTCCATCCGCTGCCAGATCCACTCCCAGATATCTAAAACACTTCACTTCCTCCAGTTTTTCTCCATTCAAACTCACCTCCCAATTGACTTGACCCTCAACCCTACTGTACCTAATATATATATATATATTTTTTTAAACTATTCGCCATTTCCCGCGTTAGCGAGGTAGCGTTAAGAACAGAGGACTGGGCCTTTTTTGGAATATCCTCACCTGGCCCCCTCTGTTCCTTCTTTTGAAAAAAAAAAAAAAAAAAAAAAAAAAAACGAGAGGGGAGGATTTCCAGCCCCCCGCTCCCTCCCCTTTTAGTCGCCTTCTACGACACGCAGGGAATACGTGGGAAGTATTCTTAATCCCCTGTCCCCAGGGATAAATATATATATATATATATATATATATATATATATATATATATATACACATATATATATTTTTTTTTTTTTTTCTTTTTTATACGATTCACCATTTCCCGCGTTTGCGAGGTAGCGTTAAGAACAGAGGACTGGGCCTTAGAGGGAAAATCCTCACCTGGCCCCCCCTCTCTGTTCCTTCTTTTGAAAAAAAAAAAAAACGAGAGGGGAGGATATATATATATATATATATATATATATATATATATATATATATATATATATATATATATATATATATATATATATATATATTTTTTTTTTTTTTTTCAAACTATTCGCCATTTCCCGCGTTAGCGAGGTAGCGTTAAGAACTGAGGACTGGGCCATTGAGGGAATATCCTCACCTGGCCCCCTTCTCTGTTCCTTCTTTTGGAAAATAAAAAAAAATTGAGAGGGGAGGATTTCCAGCCCCCCGCTCCCTCCCCTTTTAGTCGCCTTCTACGACACGCAGGGAATACGTGGGAAGTATTCTTTCTCCCCTATCCCCAGGGAAAATATATATATATATATATATATATATATATATATATATATATATATATATATATATATATATATATATATATATATATATATATATTCTATTTATTTCATACTATTCGCCATTTCCCGCATTAGCGAGGTGGCGTTAAGAACAGATGACTGGGCCTTAGAGGGAATATCCTCACCTGGCCCCCTTCCCTGTTCCTTCTTTTGGAAAAATATATACGAATATGGTGCATATGAACGCGCACTTCCACATGACATACAAACCTTCAACAACCAGGATCGAACCTTGGACCCCCACGTGGCAGGAGGGAGCGCTACTGCTATCAACACCGTTAATGAGGAAATGACTCTCCATACACTATGTGTGTGTGTGTGTGTGCGTGTGTGTGTGGAAAGAGAGAACGTTATCTCGAAGTGAAAAAATGGATATGTTTGAAGGAATAGTGGTTCCAACAATGTTGTATGGTTGCAAGGCGTGGGCTATGGATAGAGTTGTGCGCAGGAGGGTGGATGTGCTGGAAATGAGATGTTTGAGGACAATGTGTGGTGTGAGGTGGTTTGATCGAGTAAGTAACGTATGGGTAAGAGAGATGTGTGGAAATAAAAAGAGCGTGGTTGAGAGAGCAGAAGAGGGTGTTTTGAAATGGTTTGGTCACTTGGAGAGAATAAGTGAGGAAAGATTGACAAAGAGGATATATGTGTCAGAGGTGGAGGAAATAAGGAGAAGTGGGAGACCAAATTAGAGGTGGAAGGATGGAGTGGAAAAGATTTTGAGCGATCAGGGCCTAAACACACAGGAGGGTGAAAGGCGTGCAAGGAATAGAGCGAACTGGAACGATGTGGTATACCGGGGTCGACGTGTTGTCAATGGATTGAACCAGGCCATGTGAAGCGTCTGGGGTAAACCCTGGAAAGTTTTGCAAGGCCTGGATGTGGAAAGGAGCTGTGGTTTCGGGTCATTATACATGACAGCTAGAGACTGAGTGTGAACGACTGTGGCCTTTCTTCGTCTATTTCTTAGCAATGCTTTGCTGACGCCGGAAACGGCGATATGAGATGATGATAATTGATGATAATAAACAGAACCTTTTGTTCACACTAACTTTGGAGAAACATCTCCCGCCATTAATGGTATATTTCTCCTGGAGTATTACCATCATAAGACATAATGTTCTCCATATATATATATACTGGACAATAAGAGATTAAGGTTTGATTAAGTGAAAATTCTCTCAGGTTCCAATATCCCTCACATGCCATGGAACTCTTCTGTTATAGATAGGTCAAGTAATACATGAGGAACCCTACTGTGAAAATGCTCTTTTCTCAGTAGAGTTGGAAAGGTAAGTAAATGCTCCGACGCAAATTCTTAGAATTACTAAAGTTTTCCTTGAAATTATCATCATTCATTCTGATGTGGGACTTGAATATCAGATTGGTTGGATTTTCCCTTACATTTCATGACTACATGAACAACTGCTGTATAACTACAACAAACTACATACACTAATGTTGTTGCTATACTCAATTAATATCATTATGTAAACAAACTACATCAACACCGACAGTATTACCAACTCTCTGTAAGTAATAACTCTTACATGACAAGCAATATGAAAATAAGAGGCTTGTAGAACACAACAACAACAACAACAAAAACAATACTCACTACTACATTGGTTATGTCAACATCATCGAAGTCTTGTGTGTTGATCTGGTTCCTTGACACAGTTTATCAAACTTCTTTCACATATTAATTGCAACTCAAAATGTTTCCTCATTGCATTTTACCCGTAATAATATCACAGTGGTATTCTTTTTTCTCTCTCTTATGTATCTCTTCAACTCATTTCCCCAAATATTTTTAATTTCTACAAACTTGAACATTTTAAACACTGTTTCCCCAAACAATATTGCTTCCTCCTCCTCCTCCTCCCAACTAACCCTTCACAGTAATGTTCCCTTCTCGTGATTTGCCTCATTCTAAGATTATTTACATTACACGTCGTGTACCGAGCCCCACCTACAGCCTAGGGATACATCGCAGTATAATGATCACCTCATGAATAATTACATAAGTCTACGGTAATATGTATGCTGCTCCTACACTCGCAAGGCTAACTGAACTAATTACTTGTGTGGCTGTATCTCTCACAGGATAGAGTGAGAGTGGGTGTGGGTCTCAGAGGCAGTGGTGGGAGAGTGGGTGTGTCTCAAAAGCAGTGGTGGGAGAGTGGGTGTCTCAGAAGCAGTGGTGGGAGAGTGGGCGTGTCTCAGAATCAGTGGTGGGAGAGTGGGCGTGTCTCAGAATCAGTGGTGGGAGAGTGGGTGTGTCTCAGAATCAGTGGTGGGAGAGTGGGCGTGTCTCAGAATCAGTGGTGGGAGAGTGGGTGTGTCTCAAAAGCAGTGGTGGGAGAGTGGGTGTCTCAGAAGCAGTGGTGGGAGAGTGAGTGTGGGTCACAGTGGTTGTGAGAGGTTTGATCGGTGGAGGGAGAGGAAGCGTGTCGCTATGGCCAGGAGAAGCTGGGATGGTGGCGTGGGAATGAGTGTGTCTCCGAAGCTGTGAGAGGCTAGGGTGACGCTGGGAGAAGGTTGTGTCTCTCTTACAGTAAGAGGTTGGGAAGGTGACGCGAGGGAAGGCGTGTCTCGCATGCTGTGAGAGACTTGGGTGAAGGTTGTGACCGATTGTGTCTCATGTGTTGGGAGAGGTTGGGGCTAACATCTCTCCTCAAACCTCACTCGACGTAAAGCCACATTACGCCGTCGTTGAAGGTGTTCCTTGATGCGTGTGAGGACTTCCTCACTGTCACCACCTCGTCATCCTCAGCGACATAGTGGCAATGTGGTCCTCATCCCAGGCGTCAGGCATGATTGCACGTAAGCCAGTGGCTGGTTCCTGAGCAGGAGCAGTTCCACGCAATCCTCCCACACACCGCGCTAAAACCTAACCTCACGCAGGGAGACGTTCATTGTGAGATTGTGAGGTTGGGGCGAGGTTGGGACGGGGTTAGGGCGATTTTGGGGCTCGAGCGCGTGGGGTTGGGGAGGCATCGGTGCTGTGGTTGTTGACGTGTCACGTGTGGTCGAACACTCAGCGTCGCCGCTATGCAGACTCCTCCAGGCGGGGACGGTGGGTCGTGGCGCCACGGTCGGCTAGGGCTGCGTCCTCTGCAGTCGGCTACCGCCGGGGTTCAGCGTCCTGGAGATCCTCCTGCTGCCATGTCAGTTGTTTCTGTGGTTAAGGGCGATCCTCTGCGGCTTGTAGCTGCTCTGCCTCAAGCTTACGTGTATCGCCACCGAGCAGGAGCCACAGCAATGATGGCGTGCAGGAGGAACGTAACAAGCAGCCAGTTGCTCGTCGTTTGATCACGTCTGCTTCTTACCCCTGCTTGATCCCTGCCGTTGCCACCTGAACCATACCAGATGAAGCAGTCTGGCTTGACACAAGCCGATCTCTCCCCCACTGACTGAGCGATGATCGGCTACAGAAGAGTAAACTGGAAGCAGAAATACAGAGGTGGAGGAGGTGTGAACTGGCCAGCAAACGACCAGAGACTAACTAGGTAAGATAACAACGTTGCCAATGCAGGCTCTCTCAACCACACTCTTTTTGTTATCACACATCTCTCTTACCCTTTCATTACTTACTCGATCAAACCACCTCACACCACATATTGTCCTCAAACATCTTATTTCCAGCACATCCACCCTCCTCCGCACAACTCTATCTATAGCCCACGCTCGCAAACATATAACATTGTTGGAACCACTATTCCTTCAAACAGCCCATTTTTGCTTTCCAAGATAACGTTCTCGCCTTCCACACATTTTTCAACGCTCATAAGACTTTCGTCCCCCCCCCCCCCACCCTATGATTCACTTCCGCTTCTATGGTTCCATCCTCTGCCAAATCCACTCCCAGATGTCTAAAACACTTCACTTCCTCCAGTTTTTCTCCATTTAAACTTACTTCCCAATTGACTTGTCCCTCAACTCTACTGTGCCCAATAACCTTGCTCTTATTCACACTTACTCTCAGCTTTCTTCTTTCACACACTTTACCAAACCCAGTCACCAGCTTCTGCAGTTTCTCACCCGAATCAGCCACCAGCGCTGTATCATCAGCGAACAACAGCCGACTCACTTCCCAAGCCCCTTCACCCACAACAGACTGCATACTAGACCACCTCTCCAAAACTCTTGCAATCACCTCCTTAACAACCCTATCCATAAACAAATTTAACAACCATGGAGACATCACGCACCCCTGTCACAAAACAACTTTTACTGCGAACCAATCACTTTCCTCTCTTCCTACACGTACACATGCCTTACATCTTCGATAAAAACTTTTCACTATTTCTATCAACTTGCCTCCCACGCCATATATTCTTAATACCTTCCACATAGCATCTCTATCAACTCT
>NC_092271.1:3143934-3169847 GCF_036320965.1 Panulirus ornatus | reverse complement strand
GAGAGGCAATTGTTCTGGGAGCAACTGAAGCTGAATGAGTGTTTTAGTGGTTTTGATGCACGAGGCCGGGCTATAGTGATGGGTGATTTGAATGCAAAGGTGAGTAATGTGGCAGTTGAGGGAATAATTGGTATACATGGGTTGTTCAGTGTTGTAACTGGAAATGGTGAAGAGCTTGTAGATTTATGTGCTGAAAAAGGACTGGTGATTGGAAATACCCGGTTTAAAAAGAGAGATATACATAAGTATACGTATATAAGTAGGAGAGATGGCCAGAGAGCGTTATTGGATTACGTGTTAATTGATAGGCGCGCGAAAGAGAGACTTTTGGATGTTTATGTGCTGAGAGATGCAACTGGAGAGATGTCTAACCATTATCTTGTGGAGGCGAAAGTGAAGAGTTTGTAGAGGTTTTCAGAAAAGAAGAGAGAATGTTAGAGTGAAGAGAGTGGTGAGAGAAAGTGAGCTTGGGAAGGAGACTTGTGTGAGTAAGTAGCAGGAGAGACTGAGTACAGAATGGAAAAAGGTGAGAACAAAGGAGGTAAGGGGAGTGGGGGAGGAATGGGATGTATTTAGGGAAGCAGTGATGGCTTGCGCAAAAGATGCTTGTAGCATGAGAAGCGTGGGATAGTGGGCAGATTAGAAAGAGTAGTGAGTGGTGGGACGAAGAAGTAAGATTATCAGTGAAATAGAAGAGAGAGGCATTTGGACGATTTTTGCAGGGAAATTATGCAAATGAGTGGGAGATGTATAAACGAAAGAGTCAGGAGATCAAGAGAAAGGTGCAAGAGGTGAAAAAGAAGGCAAACGAGAGTTGGGGTGAGAGAGTATCATTAGATTTTAAGGGGAATAAAAAGATGTTTTGGAAGTAGGTAAATAAAGTGCGTAAGACAAGGGAAGAAATGGGAATTTCAGTGAAGGGGGCTAATGGGGAGGTGATACCAAGTAGTGGTGATGTGAGAAGGAGATGGAGTGAGTATTCTAAAGTTTTGTTGAATGTGTATGATGATAGAGTGGCAGATATAGGGTGTTTTGGTCGAGGTGGTGTGCAAAGTGAGAGGGTTAGGGAAAATGATTTGGTAAATAGAGAAGAGGTAGTAAAAGCTTTGCGGAAAATGAAAGCCAGCAAGACAGCGAGTTTGGATGGTATTGCAGTGGAATTTATTAAAATAGGGTGTGACTGTATTGTTGAGTTGTTGGTAAGGTTATTTAATCTATGTATGATTCATGGTGAGGTGCCTAAGGATTGGCGGAATGCTTGAATAGTACCATTGTACAAAGGCAAAGGGGACAAAGATGAGTGCTCAAATTACAGAGGCATAAGTTGTTGAGTATTCCTGGTAAATTATATGGGAGGGTATTGATTGAGAGGGTGAAGGCATGTACAGAGCATCAGATTGAGGAAGAGCAGTGTGGTTCCAGTAGTAGTAGAGGATGCGTGGATCATTTGTTTGCTTTGAAAAATATATGTGAGAAATATTTAGAAAAGCAAATTGATTTGTATGTACAATTTATGGATCTGGAGAAGGCATATGATAGAGTTCATAGAGATGCTTTGTGGAAGGTATTAAGAATATGTGGTGTGGGAGGCAAGTTGTTAGAAACAGTAAAAAGTTTTTATCGCAAATGTAAAGCATGTGTACGTGTAGGAAGAGAGGAAAGTGATTGGTTCTCAGTGAATGTAGGTTTGCGGCAGGGGTGTGTGATGTCTCCATGGTTGTCTAATTTGTTTATGGATAGGGTTGTTAGGGAGGTGAATGCAAGAGTTTTGGAAAGAGGGGCAAGTATGAAGTCTGTTGGGGATGAGAGAGCTTGGGAAACGAGTCAGTTGTTGTTCGCTGATGATACAGCGCTGGTGGTTGATTCATGTGAGAAACTGCAGAAGCTGGTAACTGAGTTTGGTAAATTGTGTGAAAGAAGAAAGTTGAGAGTAAATATGAATAAGAGCAAGGTTATTAGGTACAGTAGGGTTGAGGATCAAGTCAATTGGGAGGTAAGTTTGAATGGAGAAAAACTGGAGGAAGTGAAGTGTTTTAGATATCTGGCAGTGGATTTGGAAACGGATGGAACCATGGAAGCGGAAGTGAATCATAGGGTGGGGGAGGGTATGAGAATTCTGGGAGCCTTGAAGAATGTGTGGAAGTCAAGAACATTATCTCGGAAAGCAAAAATGGGTATGTTTAAAGGAATAGTGGTTCCAACAATGCTGTATGGTTGCGAGGCGTGGGCTATGGACAGATTTGTGCGCAGGAAGGTGGATGTGCTGGAAATAAGATGTTTGAGGACAGTATGTGGTGTGAGGTGGTTTGATCGAGAAAGTAATGAAAGGGTAAGAGATATGTGCGGTAATAAGAAGAGTTTGGGTGAGAGAGCAGAAGAGGGTGTTTTGAAATATTTTGGTCACATGGAGAGAATGAGTGAGGAAAGATTGACAAACGGGATATTTGTGTCGGAGGTGGAGGGAACGAGGAGAAGTAGGAGACCAAATTGGGGGTGGAAAGATGAAGTGAAAAAGATTTTGAGTGATCGGGACCTGAACGTGCGGGATGGTGAAAGGCGTGCAAGGAATAGAGTGAATTGGAACGATGTGGTATACAGGGGTCCACGTGCTGTCAATGGATTAAACCAGGGCATGTGAAGCGTCTGGGGTAAACCATGGAAAGTTGTGTGGGGCCTGGATGTGGAAAGGGAGCTGTGGTTTCGGTGCATTATTACATGACAGCCAGAGACTGAGTGTGAACGAATGGGGCCTTTGTTGTCTTTTCCTAGCGCTACCTCGCACACATGAGGGGGGAGGGGGTTGTTATTTCATATGTGGCGAAGTGGCGATGTGAATGAATAAAGGCAGACAGTATGAATTATATTTATATATATTTATATATATTTATATATATTTATATATATATTATATATATATATATATATATATATATATATATATACATGATAAAAACCTCCATCCGCCAGGCTTGATCCCGGGACCCCTACGTAGTAGGCGGGAGTGATACTGCCAGGCTAATCGCCTTTGATTGGAAATGACTATTTGATTACTAAGTAATCGAATACCCTTCATCTGACGTCGGTGTGCAAGGGGGATATAGACCAGTCAAATCCCATCAGGCTCACACAACACGGAGGTATATGAATACAAATATAGTGCATATGATCACCACTTTCATGAAATATACAAACTTCCAACAGCTATCGTCGTCATACACACACCTCCAGTACCCATCATACACACACCTCCAGTACCCATCATACACACACCTCCAGTACCCATCATACACACACCTCCAGTACCCGACATACACACACCTCCAGTACCCATCATACACACACCTCCAGTACCCATCATACACACACCTCCAGTACCCATCATACACACACCTCCAGTACCCATCATACACACACCTCCAGTACCCATCATACACACACCTCCAGTACCCGACATACACACACCTCCAGTACCCGACATACACACACCTCCAGTACCCGTCATACACACACCTCCAGTACCCGTCATACACACACCTCCAGTACCCGTCATACACACACCTCCATTACACGACATACACACACCTCCAGTACCCGTCATACACACACCTCCAGTACCCGTCATACACACACCTCCAGTACCCGACATACACACACCTCCAGTACCCGTCATACACACACCTCCAGTACCCGTCATACACACACCTCCAGTACCCATCATACACACACCTCCAGTACCCTTCATACACACACCTCCAGTACCCATCATACACACACCTCCAGTACCCTTCATACACACACCTCCAGTACCCGTCATACACACACCTCCAGTACCCTTCATACACACACCTCCAGTACCCGTCATACACACACCTCCAGTACCCGACATACGCACACCTCCAGTACCGGACATACACACACCTCCCAGTACCCGTCATACACACACCTCCAGTACCCGTCATACACACACCTCCAGTACCCGTCATACACACACCTCCAGTACCCGACATACATACACCTCCAGTACCCGACACACACACCTCCAGTACCCGTCATACACACACCTACAGTACCCTTCATACACACACCTCCAGTACCCGACATAAACACATCTCCAGTACCCTTCATACACACACCTCCAGCACCCGGCATACACACACCTCCAGTACCCGTCATACACACACCTCCAGTACCCGTCATACACACACCTCCAGTACCCGACATACACACACCTCCAGTACCCGTCATACACACACCTCCAGTACCCGTCATACACACACCTCCATTAACCGACATACACACACCTCCAGTACCCGTCATACACACACCTCCAGTACCCGTCATACACACACCTCCAGTACCCGACATACACACACCTCCAGTACCCGTCATACACACACCTCCAGTACCCGTCATACACACACCTCCAGTACCCATCATACACACACCTCCAGTACCCTTCATACACACACCTCCAGTACCCATCATACACACACCTCCAGTACCCTTCATACACACACCTCCAGTACCCGTCATACACACACCTCCAGTACCCTTCATACACACACCTCCAGTACCCGTCATACACACACCTCCAGTACCCGACATACACACACCTCCAGTACCCGACATACACACACCTCCCAGTACCCGTCATACACACACCTCCAGTACCCGTCATACACACACCTCCAGTACCCGTCATACACACACCTCCAGTACCCGACATACACACACCTCCAGTACCCGACATACACACACCTCCAGTACCCGTCATACACACACCTCCAGTACCCTTCATACACACACCTCCAGTACCCGACATAAACACATCTCCAGTACCCGTCATACACACACTTCCAGCACCCGACATACACACACCTCCAGTACCCGTCATACACACACCTCCAGTACCCGTCATACACACACCTCCAGTACCCGACATACACACACCTCCAGTACCCGACATACACACACCTCCAGTACCCGTCATACACACACCTCCAGTACCCTTCATACACACACCTCCAGTACCCGACATAAACACATCTCCAGTACCCGTCATACACACACCTCCAGTACCCGACATACACACACCTCCAGTACCCGTCATACACACACCTCCAGTACCCGTCATACACACACCTCCAGTACCCGTCATACACACACCTCCAGTACCCGTCATACACACACCTCCAGTACCCGTCATACACACACCTCCAGTACCCGTCATACACACACCTCCAGTACCCGACATACACACACCTCCAGTACCCGACATACACACACCTCCAGTACCCGACATACACACACCTTCAGTACCCGTCATACACACACCTCCAGTACCCGTCATACACACACCTCTAGTACCCGTCATACACACACCTCCAGTACCCGTCATACACACACCTCCAGTACCCGTCATACACACACCTCCAGTACCCGTCATACACACACCTCCAGTACCCGTCATACACACACCTCCAGTACCCGACATACACACACCTCCAGTACCCGTCATACACACACCTCCAGTACCCGTCATACACACACCTCCAGTACCCGACATACACACACCTCCAGTACCCGACATACACACACCTCCAGTACCCGTTATACACACACCTCCAGTACCCGTCATACACACACCTCCAGTACCCGACATACACACACCTCCAGTACCCGTCAAACACACACCTCCAGTACCCGACATACACACACCTCCAGTACCCGTCATACACACACCTCCAGTACCCGTCATACACACACCTCCAGTACCCGACATACACACACCTCCAGTACCCGTCATACACACACCTCCAGTACCCGTCATACACACACCTCCAGTACCCGTCATATCACACACCTCCAGTACCCGTCATACACACACCTCCAGTACCCGTCATACACACACCTCCAGTACCCGACATACACACACCTCCAGTACCCGTCATACACACACCTCCAGTACCCGTCATACACACACCTCCAGTACCCGACATACACACACCTCCAGTACCCGTCATACACACACCTCCAGTACCCGTCATACACACACCTCCAGTACCCGTCATACACACACCACGTGGAAACGTTACTTGAAGATTTTTACTGTAGCACAGGAGGGAAGACGAGTGGGTGTTGTGTCATCCAGTGTTGAGTAATGTTGCCCTAAATACCCCAGGGAGGGTGGTGTACAGTCCTGCCTGCTGGTGCTTGGGATGTCTGAAATCTCCGATGCCTCTTAGTTATTCATTTGTCAGTTTGTATCAATGATGTTTTCCCCGTCTGTTCATCTCCTTCCCTCCCTGTCTGTCTGTCTATCCTAAACTCTATTTCTCTTGCTGCCTCTCTCCTTTTATTCTCTCTCTCCCTCTCTCTCTCTCTCTCTCTCTCTCTCTCTCTCTCTCTCTCTCTCTCTCTCTCTCTCTCCTCATTTACTTGATTACAAATTCATTTATCCCCGTCTTCATATCTTTACATTCATTTCTCTGTTTTTCTGTCCCTCTTTCTCATTATTTTCTTCCCTAACTACGGATGGTCCTAGAGTTAATGTAACTACAAAAGGAATAAATCAATGTATATGACTCACATGACATTGCTCAAACGCAACAGAACGGAAAGACAAAGAAAAATATGAGACTATGTGAGCAGATACGACCTGTGACCCACGACCTGCTACGTAGAGTGAGACGAAAAGTCACGTACAGTAAATATGGATTACGTCTGTTTTTCTCATGGCTGAAATCCCCAGGTTTGTCCTCAAATCTGCAGTTTTTATTTACAATTGCGACAGATTCTCACGTCAACAGATCAGCTATGTTTGTCACGAAGCTATGTTCCCAGCTGTCTGACTCCCAGGACCCTACCCTCACCTTACACCTGCCTGACCCCCACGTCCTCCTCCCAACTTACACCTGCCTGACCCCCACGTCCTCCTCCCACCTTACACCTGCCTGACCCCCACGTCCTCCTCCCACCTTACACCTGCCTGACCCCCACGTCCTCCTCCCACCTTACACCTGCATCACCCCCACGTCCTCCTCCCAACTTACACCTACCTGACCCCCACGTCCTCCTCCCACCTTACACCTGCCTGACCCCCACGTCCTCCTCCCACCTTACACCTGTCTGATCCCCATTTACACCAAGAATCTTTTAGTTTTCCCTTTTAATAATAATTTTACTTACTTCCCATGTTGCTTAAATCCTTTAATGTAAATGTTGCCTTCAGCAACAATAATACTATAAAGACTATCTTAATCAGGAATTCACCAGAAAATTCTCCTGGGTGCATCTATAAAGTGCCATGTGGAAATTGTGATAAGTTTTATGGTGGGCAGACTGTTAAGGATCTTTCTGTCAGATTTAAAAAATACAAGTATAGTATAAGAACGGAACAAGAATCAAATGCCTTATTTAAATATGTTAAAAACTATGATCATTGTATTGACTGGAGTGTTGCCATCTCAATTATCAACTCTAACTTCTGTACCACGAGAAATATCATTGAACCTGCTATCATTCAATATATATTGAATAGCAGCATTAATATTAGTGAAGGTCTATGCAAATTGGTTACCTTAAATGTTGATAAGAATTGTAAACAGTTCCCTTTCTTGTCCACAAAGTAAATTTATGATAAGCTTGTTGCCAGAGTTGAACACATCTGACTTCCATTCGGATAGTCACTTGTTTACCAAATGGCGTCCTAACTACGTTTCTTTTGTTGTAGATCAACTAACTGTTATATTACTTATTTATATCCCTCTAATGATGTGATCACTATACGAAAGTGCACTAGGAACTTATCGTGTTTCATTTACCCGGGAGCATATAGGAGTATACTTGATCACGCGCTCAGTTGTGATCTTTTCCAGTACACACACACACACATATAATATATATATATATATATATATATATATATATATATATATATATATATATATATATATATATATATATATATATATATATATATATATATATATATAGAAGGCGACTAGAAGGGACGGGAGCGGGGGGCCAGAAATCCTCCCCTACTTGTATTTTTTCTAACTTTCTAAAATGGAAAACAGAAGAAGGAGTCACGCGGGGAGTGCTCATTCTCCTCGAAGGCTCAGACTGGGGTGTCTAAATGTGTGTGGATGTAACCAAGATGTGAAAAAAGGAAAGATAGTTAGTATGTTTGAGGAAAGGAACCTGGATGTTTTGGCTCTGAGTGAAACGAAGCTCAAGGGTAAAGGGGAAGAGTGGTTTGGGAATGTCTTGGGAGTAAAGTCAGGGGTTAGTGAGAGGACAAGAGCAAGGGAAGGAATAGCACTACTCCTGAAACAGGAGTTGTGGGAGTATGTGATAGAATGTAAGAAAGTAAATTCTCGATTAATATGGGTAAAACTGAAAGTTGATGGAGAGAGATGGGTGATTATTGGTGCATATGCACCTGGGCATGAGAAGAAAGATCATGAGAGGCAAGTGTTTTGGGAGCAGCTGAATGAGTGTGTTAGTGGTTTTCATGCACGAGACCGGGTTATAGTGATGGGTGATTTGAATGCAAAGATGAGTAATGTGGCAGTTGAGGGAATAATTGGTATACATGGGGTGTTCAGTGTTGTAAATGGAAATGGTGAAGAGCTTGTAGATTTATGTGCTGAAAAAGGACTGGTGATTGGGAATACCTGGTTTAAAAAGCGAGATATACATAAGTATACGTATGTAAGTAGGAGAGATGGCCAGAGAGCGTTATTGGATTACGTGTTAATTGACAGGCGCGCGAAAGAGAGACTTTTGGATGTTAATGTGCTGAGAGGTGCAACTGGAGGGATGTCTGATCATTATCTTGTGGAGGCTAAGGTGAAGATTTGTATGGGTTTTCAGAAAAGAAGAGTGAATGTTGGGGTGAAGAGGGTGGTGAGAGTAAGAGAGCTTGGGAAGGAGACTTGTGTGAGGAAGTACCAGGAGAGACTGAGTACAGAATGGAAAAAGGTGAGAACAATGGAAGTATGGGGAGTGGGGGAGGAATGGGATGTATTTAGGGAATCAGTGATGGATTGCACAAAAGATGCTTGTGGCATGAGAAGAGTGGGAGGTGGGTTGATTAGAAAGGGTAGTGAGTGGTGGGATGAAGAAGTAAGATTATTAGTGAAAGAGAAGAGAGAGGCATTTGGACGATTTTTGCAGGGAAAAAATGCAATTGAGTGGGAGATGTATAAAAGAAAGAGACAGGAGGTCAAGAGAAAGGTGCAAGAGGTGAAAAAGAGGGCAAATGAGAGTTGGGGTGAGAGAGTATCATTAAATTTTAGGGAGAATAAAAAGATGTTCTGGAAGGAGGTAAATAAAGTGCGTAAGACAAGGGAGCAAATAGGAACTTCAGTGCATGGCGCAAATGGGGAGGTGATAACAATTAGTGATGATGTGAGAAGGAGATGGAGTGAGTATTTCGAAGGTTTGTTGAATGTGTTTGATGATAGAGTGGCAGATATAGGGTGTTTTGGTCGAGGTGGTGTGCAAAGTGAGAGGGTTAAGGAAAATGATTTGGTAAACAGAGAAGAGGTAGTAAAAGCTTTGCGGAAGATGAAAGCCGGCAAGGCAGCAGGTTTGGATGGTATTGCAGTGGAATTTATTAAAAAAGGGGGTGACTGTTTTATTGACTGGTTGGTAAGGTTATTTAATGTATGTATGACTCATATGATAGAGTTGATAGAGATGCTCTGTGGAAGGTATTAAGAATATATGGTGTGGGAGGCAAGTTGTTAGAAGCAGTGAAAAGTTTTTATCGAGGATGTAAGGCATGTGTACGTGTAGGAAGAGAGGAAAGTGATTGGTTCTCAGTGAATGTAGGTTTGCGGCAGGGGTGTGTGATGTCTCCATGGTTGTTTAATTTGTTTATGGATGGGGTTGTTAGGGAGGTAAATGCAAGAGTCCTGGAAAGAGGGGCAAGTATGAAGTCTGTTGGGGATGAGAGAGCTTGGGAAGTAAGTCAGTTGTTGTTCGCTGATGATACAGCGCTGGTGGCTGATTCATGTGAGAAACTGCAGAAGCTGGTGACTGAGTTTGGTAAAGTGTGTGGAAGAAGAAAGTTAAGAGTAAATGTGAATAAGAGCAAGGTTATTAGGTACAGTAGGGTTGAGGGTCAAGTCAATTGGGAGGTGAGTTTGAATGGAGAAAAACTGGAGGAAGTAAAGTGTTTTAGATATCTGGGAGTGGATCTGTCAGCGGATGGAACCATGGAAGCGGAAGTGGATCATAGGGTGGGGGAGGGGGCGAAAATTTTGGGAGCCTTGAAAAATGTGTGGAAGTCGAGAACAGTATCTCGGAAAGCAAAAATGGGTATGTTTGAAGGAATAGTGGTTCCAACAATGTTGTATGGTTGCGAGGCGTGGGCTATGGATAGAGTTGTGCGCAGGAGGATGGATGTGCTGGAAATGAGATGTTTGAGGACAATGTGTGGTGTGAGGTGGTTTGATCGAGTAAGTAACGTAAGGGTAAGAGAGATGTGTGGAAATAAAAAGAGCGTGGTTGAGAGAGCAGAAGAGGGTGTTTTGAAATGGTTTGGTCACATGGAGAGAATGAGTGAGGAAAGATTGACCAAGAGGATATATGTGTCGGAGGTGGAGGGAACGAGGAGAAGAGGGAGACCAAATTGGAGGTGGAAAGATGGAGTGAAAAAGATTTTGTGTGATCGGGGCCTGAACATGCAGGAGGGTGTAAGGAGGGCAAGGAATAGAGTGAATTGGAGCGATGTGGTATACAGGGGTTGACGTGCTGTCAGTGGAGTGAATCAAGGCATGTGAAGCGTCTGGGGTAAACCATGGAAAGCTGTGTAGGTATGTATATTTGCGTGTGTGGACGTGTGTATGTACATGTGTATGGGGGGGGGGGGGTTGGGCCATTTCTTTCGTCTGTTTCCTTGCGCTACCTCGCAAACGCGGGAGACAGCGACAAAGTATAAAAAAAAAAAAAAAAAAAAAAATGACTCATGGTGAGGTGCCTGAGGTTTGGCGGAATGTGTGCATAGTGCCATTGTACAAAGGCAAAGGGGATAAGAGTGAGTGGTCAAATTCAGAGGTATAAGTTTGTTGAGTATTCCTGGTGAATTATATGGGAGGGTATTGATTGAGAGGGTGAAGGCATGTACAGAGCATCATATTGGGGAAGAGCAGTGTGGTTTCAGAAGTGGTAGAGGATGTGTGTATCAGGTGTTTGCTTTGAAGAATGTATATGAGAAATACTTAGAAAAGCAAATGGATTTGTATGTAGCATTTATGGATCTGGAGAAGGCATATGATAGAGTTGATAGAGATGCTCTGTGGAAGGTATTAAGAATATATGGTGTGGGAGGCAAGTTGTTAGAAGCAATGAAAAGTTTTTATCGAGGATGTAAGGCATGTGTACGTGTAGGAAGAGAGGAAAGTGATTGGTTCTCAGTGAATGTAGGTTTGCGGCAGTGGTGTGTGATGTCTCCATGGTTGTTTACTTTGTTTATGGATGGGGTTGTTAGGGAGGTGAATGCAAGAGTTTTGGAAAGAGGGGCAAGTATGAAGTCTGTTGTGGATGAGAGAGCTTGGGAAGTGAGTCAGTTGTTGTTCGCTGATGATACAGCGCTGGTGGCAGATTCATGTGAGAAACTGCAGAAACTGTTGACTGTGTTTGGTAAAGTGTGCGAAAGAAGAAAGTTAAGAGTAAATATGAATAAGAGCAAAGTTATTAGGTACAGTAGGGTTGAAGGTCAAGTCAATTGGGAGGTAAGTTTGAATGGAGAAAAACTGGAGGAAGTAAAGTGTTTTAGATATCTGGGAGTGGATGTGGCAGCGGATGGAACCATGGAAGCGGAAGTGGATCATAGGGTGGGGGAGGGGGCGAAAATCCTGGGAGCCCTGAAGAATGTGTGGAAGTCGAGAACATTATCTCGGAAAGCAAAAATGGGTATGTTTGAAGGAATAGTGGTTCCAACAATGTTGTATGGTTGCGAGGCGTGGGCTATGGATAGAGTTGTGCGTAGGAGGGTGGATGTGCTGGAAATGAGATGTTTGTGGACAATGTGTGGTGTGAGGTGGTTTGATCGAGTAAGTAACGTAAGGGTAAGAGAGACGTGTGGAAATAAAAAGAGCGTGGTTGAGAGAGCAGAAGAGGGTGTTTTGAAATGATTTGGGCACATGGAGAGAATGAGTGAGGAAAGATTGACCGAGAGGATATATGTGTCGGAGGTGGAGGGAACGAGGAGAAGTGGGAGACCAAATTGGAGGTGGAAAGATGGAGTGAAAAAGATTTTGTGTGATCGGGGCCTGAACATGCAGGAGGGTGAAAGGAGGGCAAGGAATAGAGTGAATTGGATCGATGTGGTATACCGGGGTTGACGTGCTATCAGTGGATTGAATCAGGGCATGTGAAGCGTCTGGGGTAAACCATGGAAAGCTGTGTAGGTATGTATATTTGCGTGTGTGGACGTGTATGTATATACATGTGTGTGGGGGTGGGTTAGGCCATCTCTTTCGTCTGTTTCCTTGCGCTTCCTCGCAAACGCGGGAGACAGCGACAAAGCAAAAAAAAAAATACATATATATATATATATATATATATATATATATATATATATATATATATATATATATATATGTATATATATATATATATATGTATATATATATATATATATATATATATATATATATATATATATATATATATATATATATATATATATATATATATATATATATATATATATATATTACTTAATCGCCGTCTCTCGCGTTAAGGACGTAGCGTAAGGAAACAGACGAAAGAATGGCCTAATATACCCACATACACATGCATATGCATAAACGCTAACAAACGCACATATACAGATATGCACATTTCAGTGTATATACACATATACATGCACAGACATATATATACATGTACATATTCATACTTGCTGCCTTCATCCATTTCCGTCGTCAGCTCGTCACACATGATATGGCACCGCTCTCTCCCTCCTCCCCCCCTGCGTGCGCGAGGTAGCGCTAGGAAAAGACAACAAAGGCCACATTCGTTCACACTCAGTTTCTAGCTGGCATGTATAATTCACCGAAACCACAGCTCCCTTTCCACTTGAAGGACCGCAAAACTTTCCAGGGTTTACCCCAGACGATTCACACGCCATGGTTCAATCCATTGACAGCACGTCGACCCCGGTATACCACAATGTTCCAATTCACTCATTTCCTTGCACGCCTTTCATCCTCTCTATATTCAGGCCCGGATCGCTCAAAATCTGTTTCACTCCATCCTTCCACCTCCAATTTGGTCTCCTGCTTCTCCTCGTTCCCTCTACCTCTGACACATATATTGTCTTTGTCAATCTTTCCTCACTCGTTCTCTCCATGTGACCAAACCATTTCAACACACTCTTTTCTGCTCTCTCAACCACACTCTTTTCATTGCCACACATCTCTGCTTTTCACTGCTTCTAGCAACTTACCTCCCACATCATATACTCTTAATACCTTAAACAGAGCGTCTCAATCAACCTTATCATATGCCTTCTCTAGATCCATAAATGCTACATACAAACCCATTTGTTTTTCTAAGTATTTCTCACATACATTCTTCAAAGCAAAAACCTGATCCACACATCCTCTACCACTTCTGAAACCACACTGCTCTTCCCCAATCTGATGCTCTGTACATGCCTTCACCCTCTCAATCAATACCCTCCAATTAAATTTCTAAGGAATACTGAACAAATTTGTACCTCTGTAATTTGACCACTCACCTTTATATAATTATGATTATCAGATTTGGTCACCGTTTCCCACGTTAGCGAGGAAGCGCCAGGAAAGAGACGAAGCTAGATCCATCCACTCTCTTACATTAACGGTTAGACTCATCGCCCCTAATAGTGGTTAACGTTCCCGCATACCATCAAAAGATCCTAGGATGGAATCCTGCTGACTCTTGCATGGTAAAATGTGATATATGAATCTGCACGTTCATATGGACAATATTCTTGTTTATAAACCCCTGTGTTCGTACAATAAGGTTCTGTAAAGTGCTAGATGGTGATAATATGAACCTGATGGGATTTAAACGGTGTAGACTCCGCTGCTCATAAATGTTGGACGATGAGAATTCGATTACGTTAATCGAATAGTCATTTCCCTAGTAGAGACGATTATATCCTAGCCGTTAGCGTTCCCGAACACGACGAAAAGGTACTGGGTTTTAATCCTAGCTGTTGGCGGGTAATATGTGTTCTATGAGAGTGTGCGTTTATATGCATTATATATATATATATATATATATATATATATATATATATATATATATATATATATATATATATATATATATATATATATATATATTTTATTTTGCTTTGTCGCTGTCTCCCGCGTTTGCGAGGTAACGCAAGGAAACAGACGAAAGAAATAGCCCAACCCACCTCCATACACATGTATATACATACACGTCCACACACGCAAATATACATACCTATACATCTCAATGTACACATATATATACACACACAGACACATACATATATATATACCCATGCACACAATTTACACTGTCTGCCTTTATTCATTCCCATCGCCACCTCGCCACACATGGAATACCATCCCCCTCCCCCCTCATGTGTGCGAGGTAGCGCCAGGAAAAGACAACAAAGGCCCCATTCGTTCACACTCAGTCTCTAGCTGTCATGCAATAATGCCCGAAACACAGCTCCCTTTCCACATCCAGGCCTCACACAACTTTCCATGGTTTACCCCAGACGCTTCACATGCCCTGATTCAATCCACTGACAGCACGTCAACCCCGGTATACCACATCGATCCAATTCACTTTATATATATATATATATATATATATATATATATATATATATATATATATATATATATATATATATATATATATATATATATATATATATATATATATATATATATATATATATATATATATATATATATATATATATATATATATATATATGTGTGCGTGTGTGTGTGTGTGTGTGTATTTCCTCTGCTACTCTATATAATCTATAACTAATTCCTTGATGATCTCAGTCATTTTTGGGTAATTTTCAGGGCTTCCTCTGCTCCTTCTCGCTCTTGAGGAAAGTCTCATTGTCCTCCAGTGGATTGACTTATGCATACCAATTGTCTGTGTTGACACCGAAGCTGCACCAGTCCACCATGGGGTTGCTGGTCCAGGTCCCACCACCACCGCCACGCCTCTCTCCCTCTCCACTCTGGCTCATCATCACTTCCTCCTGCGTGACATCCCCCAACAGCTCAGGTTTACCTCTACCATCTTTGCTTTTGCTGATTTATGCCATTATTTGCTATATTTCCACCTTAGCTATACCGATGGCTGTTGTGTTATTCTATATGCTCTATCATTTCACCCTTGTTTTTACCGTGATGATACTGGAACAACAGGACGACTGTCCCTCAAAATCTTTATGGATGTATAATGTCCTGCATGTCCAGTAATGTATACTTGTTTGATGTGTCTCCTTGAAGACCTCGGTTCGTCATTAGCGTCTTCATTTAAAGGAATAAGACAGCAAAAAGTAAGGCTTTACATTACTGTGATAGTATGCATTCGTCGGATGCTTCCCACAAGATCAGATACACCACGAGATGTAGTGTTGGGAGGATGGGTTAACATCCTTCCACACAACTACTTGGGTATGAACAACATTGGCTTTCCAATCTCTTCCAGTACAAAAACTCTTTTTCACATTCCATTTCACCTCTTGCTTATCCATGCATCATGCGATTGTCCAAGACAGACAGGGAGCGTTCATAAACTTATCATTTTCAAATTTCATCAACAATAAAGTTATCTAATTACTGTAGACCATCACTAATATTAAGATTATAATTTCTTGGTATATTTAGTAATGGAAGATTCAATCATAAATCTCGTGGTAACAGAGTTAGAGTAAATAACTGAGATGGCGTTACTTCAGTCAATACTATGATAATAATCTTTAACATGATTAAACAAGGCATTTGATTCTTGTCTCGTTTTTATGCTATATTTATGTTGCTTAAGTCTAACAGAAAGATCCCTACCAGTCTGCCCAACCTAAAACTTATCAAAATTTTTACATGGCACTTTATAGATGCATCCAGGAGAATATTCTGGTGAATTTCTGATTAAGATATTCGTTATAGTATAATTGTTGCTGAAGGCAACATTTACATTAAAGGATTTAAGTAACATGGGAAGTAAAGTGAAATTATTATCAAAAGGGAGAACTAAAAGATTCTTGTGTCAATGGGAGGTTTAGGCTGAACTCTATAAAATGATTTCTTTGCTAACTTAAGGGATTTATCAATGAAAGATCTAGGGTACTTTAACTTAGATACAATAGAATATATTTTCTCAAACTCATCATCAATAAACTGTGGACTGCAGATACGTAATGCCCTAAGGAACATAGATTGAAATGATGATAATTTAACTCTGTCATGTTGAGATGAGTAATAATGGATATATGAGCATACATTGGTAGCTTTTCTGTATATGCTAAACTTAAACTTGTTTCCTTGTCTATAGGTCATGCAATCTAAGAATGGCAACATACCATTATTTTCATTTTCTACAGTAAATTTGATGGAAGGTACTAATTGTTAAGTAAGGGGAGAAACATTTGAAATTTTCACTTGTTGGCCAAACATAAAGAAGATCATCTACATATCTAAACCAAATTGCATTAGAAGGTAAGATATCCTTTAGTAATTTTGTTTCAAAAAATTCCATATAAAGATTACTTATTACAGGTGAAAGAGGGTTACCCATTGCCATACCAAATTTTTGAGCATAATAATCTCCATTGAATTGAAATACACAGTCTTTTATACACAATCTTATCAGTTCAATGAAAACAGACTTTGAAACAGGAAAAGGTCATCAACTGGAACTTTTGTAAAAAATGAGGAAACATCAAAGCTAACTAGTTTGAAATCAAAATTAAAATTGGTATTATTAAGCTTGTTGACTAAATCTACATTGTTCATGATATATATATATATATATATATATATATATATATATATATATATATATATATATATATATATATATATATATATATATATTTTATATATATATATATATATATATATATATATATATATATATATATATTTTCCCTGGGGATAGGGGAGAAAGAATACTTCCCACGTATTCCCTGCGTGTCGTAGAAGGCGACTAAAAGGGGAGGGAGCGGGGGGCTGGAAATCCTCCCCTCTCAATCTTTTTTAATTTTCCAAAAGAAGGAACAGAGAAGGGGGCCAGGTGAGGATATTCCCTCAATGGCCCAGTCCTCAGTTCTTAACGCTACCTCGCTAACGCGGGAAATGGCGAATAGTTTGGAAAAAAAAAAAAAATATATATATATTTATTTATTTTGCTTTGTCGCTGTCTCCCGCGTTTGCGAGGTAGTGCAAGGAAACAGACGAAAGAAATGGCCCAACCCACCCCCATACACATGTATATACATACACGTCCACACACGCAAATATACATACCTATACATCTCAATGTACACATATATATACACACACAGACACATACATATATATCCATGAACACATTTCACACTGTCTGCCTTTATTCATTCCCATCGCCACCTCGCCACACTTGGAATACCATTCCCCCTCCCCACTCATGTGTGCGAGGTAGCGCTAGGAAAAGACAACAAAGGCCCCATTCGTTCACACTCAGTCTCAGTCTCTCTCTCTCTCTCTCTCTCTCTCTCTCTCTCTCTCTCTCTCTCTCTCTCTCTCTCTCTCTCTCTCTCTCTCTTATATATATATATTGGAAAGGATCACAATATTACGCGTAATCAACTTTTCGTGTTTCATTTTCCCCGTGGACTCATATGAATATATATATATATATATATATATATATATATATATATATATATATATATATATATATTTTTTTTTTTTTGCTTTGTCGCTGTCTCCCGCGTTTGCGAGGTAGCGCAAGGAAACAGACGAAAGAAATGGCCCAACCCACCCCCATACACATGCCTTGATTCAATCCACTGACAGCACGTCAACTCCGGTATACCACATCGCTCCAATTCACTTTATTCTTTGCCCTCCTTTCACCCTCCTGCATGTTCAGGCCCCGATCACACAAAATCTTTTTCACTCCATCGTTCCACCTCCAATTTGGTCTCCCTCTTCTCCTCGTTCCCTCAACCTCCGACACATATATCCTCTTGGTCAATCTTTCCTCACTCATTCTCTCCATGTGACCAAACCATTTCAAAACACCCTCTTCTGCTCTCTCAACCACGCTCTTTTTATTTCCACACATCTCTCTTACCCTTACGTTACTTACTCGATCAAACCACCTCACACCACACATTGTCCTCAAACATCTCATTTCCAGCACATCCATCCTCCTGCGCACAACTCCATCCATAGTCCACGACTCGCAACCATACTACATTGTTGGAACCACTATTCCTTCAAACATACCCATTTTTACTTTCCGAGATAATGTTCTCGACTTCCACACATTCTTCAAGGCTCCCAGAATTTTCGCCCCCTCCCCCACCCTATGATCCACTTCCGCTTCCATGGTTCCATCCGCTACCAGATCCACTCCCAGATATCTAAAACACTTCACTTACTCCAGTTTTTCTCCATTCAAACTCACCTCCCAATGGAATTGACCCTCAACCCTACTGTACCTAATAACCTTGCTCTTATTCACATTTACTCTTAACTTTCTTCTTTCACACACTTTACCAAACTCAGTCACCAGCTTCTGCAGTTTCTCACATGAATCAGCCACCAGTGCTGTATCATCAGCGAACAACAACTGACTCACTTCCCAAGCTCTCTCATCCCCAACAGACTTCATACTTGCCCCTCTTTCCACTATATATATATATATATATATATATATATATATATATATATATATATATATATATATATATATATATATATATATATATATATATATATATATATATATATATATATACATATATATATAGTGAAATTGGAAAAAATGTAGCTTAGACATTGAAGCTTATTGAAACAGTGGTTAGATTGATGAGAACTACTATTGACGTTTGTGTAAATAATTTATACATTTCCCTTTTTCATAGCCAGAGGTTGAACCATTATGTGACATTCATTCTTTTTCATTTCATTTCAAGCTAGAAGTTTCAGTTTTCTAAATTATTTCTTACATTTTTCATATGTATATATATGTATATATGTCTGTGTGTGTATATGTGCGTATGTATGTGTATGTATATGTACACGTATATATATATATATATATATATATATATATATATATATATATATATATATATATATATATATATATATCCCTGGGGATAGGGGAGAAAGAATACTTCCCACGTATTCCCTGCGTGTCGTAGAAGGCGACTAAAAGGGGAGGGAGCGGGGGGCTGGAAATCCTCCCCTCTCAATTTTTTTTAATTTTCCAAAAGAAGGAACAGAGAAGGGGGCCAGGTGAGGATATTCCTCAGTGGCCCAGTTCTCTGTTCTTAACGCTACCTCGCTAACGCGGGAAATGGCGAATAGTTTGAAAAAAAAAAAAAAAAAAAAATATATATATATATATATATATATATATATATATATATATATATATATATATATATATATATATATATATATATATATATATATATATATATATAGAGTGGCAGATATAGGGTGTTTTGGTCGAGGTGGTGTGCAAAGTGAGAGGGTTAGGGAAAATGATTTGGTAAACAGAGAAGAGGTAGTGAAAGCTTTGCGGAAGATGAAAGCCGGCAAGGCAGCAGGTTTGGATGGTATTGCAGTGGAATTTATTAAAAAAAGGGGGTGACTGTATTGTTGACTGGTTGGTAAGGTTATTTAATGTATGTATGACTCATGGTGAGGTGCCTGAGGATTGGCGAAATGCGTGCATAGTGCCATTGCACAAAGGCAAAGGGGATAAGAGTGAGTGCTCAAATTACAGAGGTATAAGTTTGTTGAGTATTCCTGGTAAATTATATGGGAGGGTATTGATTGAGAGGGTGAAGGCATGTACAGAGCATCAGATTGGGGAAGAGCAGTGTGGTTTCAGAAGTGGTAGAGGATGTGTGGATCAGGTGTTTGCTTTGAAGAATATATGTGAGAAATACTTAGAAAAGCAAATGGATTTGTATGTAGCATTTATGGATCTGGAGAAGGCATATGATAGAGTTGATAGAGATGCTCTGTGGAAGGTATTAAGAAAATATGGTGTGGGAGGAAAGTTGTTAGAAGCAGTGAAAAGTTTTTATCGAGGATGTAAGGCATGTGTACGTGTAGGAAGAGAGGAAAGTGATTGGTTCTCAGTGAATGTAGGTTTGCGGCAGGGGTGCGTGATGTCTCCATGGTTGTTTAATTTGTTTATGGATGGGGTTGTTAGGGAGGTAAATGCAAGAGTTTTGGAAAGAGGGGCAAGTATGAAGTCTGTTGGGGATGAGAGAGCTTGGGAAGTGAGTCAGTTGTTCTTCGCTGATGATACAGCGCTGGTGGCTGATTCATGTGAGAAACTACAGAAGCTGGTGACTGAGTTTGGAAAAGTGTGTGGAAGAAGAAAGTTAAGAGTAAATGTGAATAAGAGCAAGGTTATTAGGTACAGTAGGGTTGAGGGTCAAGTCAATTGTGAGGTGAGTTTGAATGGAGAAAAACTGGAGGAAGTGAAGTGTTTTAGATATCTGGGAGTGGATCTGGCAGCGGATGGAACCATGGAAGCGGAAGTGGATCATAGGGTGGGGGAGGGGGCGAAAATCCTGGAGGCCTTGAAGAATGTGTGGAAGTCGAGAACATTATATCGGAAAGCAAAAATGGGTATGTTTGAAGGAATAGTGGTTCCAACAATGTTGTATGGTTGCGAGGCGTGGGCTATGGATAGAGTTGTGCGCAGGAGGATGGATATGCTGGAAATGAGATGTTTTGAGGACAATGTGTGGTGTGAGGTGGTTTGATCGAGTGAGTAACGTAAGGGTAAGAGAGATGTGTGGAAATAAAAAGAGCGTGGTTGAGAGAGCAGAAGAGGGTGTTTTGAAGTGGTTTGGGCACATGGAGAGGATGAGTGAGGAAAGATTGACCAAGAGGATATATGTGTCGGAGGTGGAGGGAACAAGGAGAAGAGGGAGACCAAATTGGAGGTGGAAAGATGGAGTGAAAAAGATTTTGTGTGATCGGGGCTGAACATGCAGGAGGGTGAAAGGAGGGCAAGGAATAGAGTGAATTGGAGCGATGTGGTATACCGGGGTTGACGTGCTATCAGTGGATTGAAGCAGGGCATATGAAGCGTCTGGGGTAAACCATGGAAAGCTGTGTAGGTATGTATATTTGCGTGTGTGGACGTATGTATATACATGTGTATGGGGGGGGTTGGGCCATTTCTTTCGTCTGTTTCCTTGCGCTACCTCGCAAACGCGGGAGACAGAGACAAAGTATAATAAAAAAAATAAATATATATATATATATATATATATATATATATATATATATATATATATATATATATATATATATATATATATATATATATATATATATTATCCATGGGGATAGGGGTGAAAGAATACTTCCCACGCATTCCTCGCGTCTCGTAGAAGGCGACTAGAGGGGACGGGAGCGGGGGGCCAGAAATCCCTCCTTGTATTTTCTAACTTTCTAAAATGGGAAACAGAAGAAGGAGTCACGCGGGGAGTGCTCATCCTCCTCGAAGGCTCAGACTGGGGTATCTAAATGTGTGTGGATGTAACCAAGATGTGAAAAAAGGAGAGATAGCTAGTATATTTGAGGAAAGGAACATGGATGTTTTGGCTCTGAGTGAAACGAAGCTCAAGGGTAAAGGGGAAGAGTGGTTTGGGAATGTCTTGGGAGTAAAGTCAGGGGTTAGTGAGAGGACAAGAGCAAGGGAAGGAGTAGCAGTACTCCTGAAACAGGAGTTGTGGGAGTATGTAATAGAATGTAAGAAAGTAAATTCTCGATTAATATGGATAAAACTGAAAGTTGATGGAGAGAGATGGGTGATTATTGGTGCATATGCACCTGGGCATGAGAAGAAAGATCATGAGAGGCAAGTGTTTTGGGAGCAGCTGAATGAGTGTGTTAGTGGTTTTGATGCACGAGACCGGGTTATAGTGATGGGTGATTTGAATGCAAAGGTGAGTAATGTGGCAGTTGAGGGAATAATTGGTATACATGGGGTGTTCAGTGTTGTAAATGGAAATGGTGAAGGGCTTGTAGATTTGTGTGCTGAAAAAGGACTGGTGATTGGGAATACCTGGTTTAAAAAGCGATATATACATAAGTATAGGTATGTAAGTAGGAGAGATGGCCAGAGAGCGTTATTGGATTACGTGTTAATTGACAGGCGCGCGAAAGAGAGACTTTTGGATGTTAATGTGCTGAGAGGTACAACTGGAGGGATGTCTGATCATTATCTTGTGGAGGCTAAGGTGAAGATTTGTATGGGTTTTCAGAAAAGAAGACTGAATGTTGGGGTGAAGAGGGTGGTGAGAGTAAGTGAGCTTGGGAAGGAGACCTGTGTGAGGAAGTACCAGGAGAGAATGAGTATAGAATGGAAAAATGTGAGAGCAATGGAAGTAAGGGGAGTGGGGGAAGAATGGGATGTATTTAGGGAATCAGTGATGGATTGCGCAAAAGATGCTTGTGGCATGAGAAGAGTGGGAGGTGGGTTGATTAGAAAGGGTAGTGAGTGGTGGGATGAAGAAGTAAGATTATTAGTGAAAGAGAAGAGAGAGGCATTTGGACGATTTTTGCAGGGAAAAAATGCAATTGAGTGGGAGATGTATAAAAGAAAGAGACAGGAGGTCAAGAGAAAGGTGCAAGAGGTGAAAAAGAGGGCAAATGAGAGTTGGGGTGAGAGAGTATCATTAAATTTTATTGAGAATAAAAAGATGTTCTGGAAGGAGGTAAATAAAGTGCGTAAGACAAGGGAGCATATGGGAACTTCAGTGAAGGGCGCAAATGGGGAGGTGATAACAAGCAGTGGTGATGTGAGAAGGAGATGGAGTGAGTATTTGAAGGTTTGTTGAATGTGTTTGATGATAGAGTGGCAGATATAAGGTGTTTTGGTCGAGGTGGTGTGCAAAGTGAGAGGGTTAGGGAAAATGATTTGGTGAACAGAGAAGAGGTAGTAAAAGCTTTGCGGAAGATGAAAGCCGGCAAGGCAGCAGGTTTGGATGGCACTGCAGTGGAATTTATTAAAAAAGGGGGTGACTGTATTATTGACTGATTGATAAGGTTATTTAATGTATGTATGACTCATGGTGAGGTGCCTGAGGTTTGGCGGAATGCGTGCATAGTGCCATTGTACAAAGGCAAAGGGGATAAGAGTGAGTGCTCAAATTACAGAGGTATAAGTTTGTTGAGTATTCCTGGTAAATTATATGGGAGGGTATTGATTGAGAGGGTGAAGGCATGTACAGAGCATCAGATTGGGGAGGAGCAGTGTGGTTTCAGAAGTGGTAGAGGATGTGTGGATCAGGTGTTTGCTTTGAAGAATGTATGTGAGAAATATTTAGAAAAGCAAATGGATTTGTATGTAGTATTTATGGATCTGGAGAAGGCATATGATAGAGTTGATAGAGATGCTCTGTGGAAGGTACTAAGAATATATGGTGTGGGAGGCAAGTTGTTAGAAGCAGTGAAAAGTTTTTATCGAGGATGTAAGGCATGTGTACGTGTAGGAAGAGAGGAAAGTGATTGGTTCTCAGTGAATATAGGTTTGCGGCAGGGGTGTGTGATGTCTCCATGGTTGTTTGATTTGTTTATGGATGGGGTTGTTAGGGAGGTGAATGCAAGAGTTTTGGAAAGAGGGGCAAGAATGAAGTCTGTTGTGGATGAGAGAGCTTAGGAAGTGAGTCAGTTGTTGTTCGCTGATGATACAGCGCTGGTGGCTGATTCATGTGAGAAACTGCAGAAGCTGGTGACTGAGTTTGGTAAAGTGTGTGAAAGAAGAAAGTTAAGAGTTAATGTGAATAAGAGCAAGATTATTAGGTACAGTAGGGTTGAGGGTCAAGTCAATTGGGAGGTAAGTTTGAATGGAGAAAAACTGGAGGAAGTGAAGTGTTATAGATATCTGGGAGTGGATCTGGCTGCGGATGGAACCATGGAAGCGGAAGTGGATCATAGGGTGGGGGAGGGGGCGAAAATCCTGGGAGCCTTGAAGAATGTGTGGAAGTCGAGAACATTATCTCGGAAAGCAAAAATGGGTATGTTTGAAGGAATAGTGGTTCCAACAATGTTGTATGGTTGCGAGGCGTGGGCTATGGATAGAGTTGTGCGCAGGAGGATGAATGTGCTGGAAATGAGATGTTTGAGGACAATGTGTGGTGTGAGGTGGTTTGATCGAGTAAGTAACGTAAGGGTAAGAGAGATGTGTGGAAATAAAAAGAGCGTGGTTGAGAGTGCAGAAGAGGGTGTTTTGAAATGGTTTGGGCACATGGAGAGAATGAGTGAGGAAAGATTGACCAAGAGGATATATGTGTCGGAGGTGGAGGGAACGAGGAGAAGTGGGGGACCAAATTGGAGGTGGAAAGATGGAGTGAAAAAGATTTTGTGTGATCGGGGCCTGAACATGTAGGAGGGTGAAAGGAGGGCAAGGAATAGAGTGAATTGGATCGATGTGGTATACCGGGTTGACGTGCTGTCAGTGGATTGAATCAGGGCATGTGAAGCGTCTGGGGTAAACCATGGAAAGATGTGTAGGTATGTATATTTGCGTGTGTGGACGTGTATGTATATACATGTGTATGGGGGTGGGTTGGGCCATTTCTTTCGTCTGTTTCCTTGCGCTACCTCGCAAACGCGGGAGACAGCGACAAAGCAAAAAAAAAAAAAAAAGAAAAATATATATATATATATATATATATATATATATATATATATATATATATATATATATATATATTATTATTATTATCATTATTATTATTTTGCTTTGTCGCTGTCTCCCGCGCTTGCGAGGTAGCGCAACGAAACAGACGAAAGAAATGGCCCAACCCACCCCCATACACATGTATATACATACATGTCCCCACACGCAAATATACATACCCATACATCTCAATGTACACATATATATACACACACAGACATATACATATATACACATGCACACAATTCACACTGTCTGCCTTTATTCATTTCCCATCGCCACTTCGCCACACATGGAATAACATCCCCCTCCCCCTCATGTGTGCGAGGTAGCGCTAGGAAAAGACAACAAAGGGCCCATTCGTTCACACTCAGTCTCTAGCTGTCTTGCAATAATGCCCGAAACCACAGCTCCCTTTCCACATCCAGGCCCCACACAACTTTCCATGGTTTACCCCAGACGCTTCACATGCCCTGATTCAATCCATTGACCGCACGTAGACCCCGGTATACCACATCGATCCAATTCACTCCATTCCTTGCCCGCCTTTCACCCTCCTGCATGTTCAGGCCCCGATCACTCAAAATGTTTTTCACTCCATCTTTCCACCTTCAATTTTGTCTCCCACTTCTCGTTCCCTCCACCTCCGACACATATATCCCCTTGGTCAATCTTTTCTCACTCATTCTCTCCATGTGCCCAAACCATTTCAAAACACCCTCTTCTGCTCTCTCAACCACGCTTTTCTTATTTCCACACATCTCTCTTACCCTTACATTACTTACTCGATCAAACCACCTCACACCACATATTGTCCTCAAACATCTCATTTCCAACACATGCACCCTCCCCCGCATATCTACCCTCCTCTGCACGACCTGGGATTAACACAGCTCAGTAGTGCTCGTCAAGATCCTGGGATCAATACAGCAGAATGATGCTAGTGAAGATCCTGGGATCAATAC